>NW_010403811.1:13748-14094 GCF_000710305.1 Buceros rhinoceros silvestris
TCTTATTTGATATCGATTTGACAGATTTTATGAAAGGTGTTAAGTATGCAAGAAATTGCTTTGTTTACAAGCAAACATGGAAGGATGAAATGATCAGCTGTAGATGCAAATATGGACATGTCTGCTCGCAGTCGCCAAGCAGCAGCCGTGCAGAATTGCGGGAATGTGTTCAAGAATCATTGGTGCTGTTAAGGTATTTATTAATAAAAAATCATAAAGACACCTTAGTTTGTGGCATTTGGGAGAGTTTATAAAAACCTCGATTAAAAAATGCAGAGTGTCTTTTGGCTGCTCTACTCAGAGACCTTTCAGTGAAGTGGTGCCAGGATCCTCATCCTGAATTCTC
>NW_010403811.1:14266-14526 GCF_000710305.1 Buceros rhinoceros silvestris
TGGGCTATGTTTTAACTTTCCATCTTCCACTTGAACTGGAGTGGAGGCACTTTACTGTGATTTTTAACTAGATAATTTTTAACAACTCTGCAGCATTTAGAAGTATTAAAAGGTCCCTCGTAAGCTGTGGGACTTGAAGCAGCGAGTTGAGGCGCTGAGGTTTATGACCGTGTTCTTGGTTCGGTAGTCAAGCAGCCGAAGGAAGCACGAAGAAGCAGTAAGTGAAGTTGTCTTCACCATCTCATCTGGAGGAATTGTCA
>NW_010403812.1:0-271 GCF_000710305.1 Buceros rhinoceros silvestris
TTCTTACACACCCTCTGCCTTGGAGCACAGAGCTAACAAAGCCGTGTAACCGCTAGCCCCACTGACCCCTCTTTATATTCGAGCTCTGTTAGTTCATTGGCTGATGGAACGCTCGCGTCTCATTGGGTCAATTTGAAAATCCGGCCTTAACCCTGTCCATGCAGAACCGTGTTATTAGTTATTAAGTTAAAGTCTTAAACTTCTCCGGTTTTCTTCAGAAATAGCCTTCCCCCCCCCCCCACCCTCAACTATTTTTACATTTCTTCTTTTA
>NW_010403812.1:431-806 GCF_000710305.1 Buceros rhinoceros silvestris
CGATTAAGTTATTTCTTCTCATTAAATCCGCAAAAAAAGTCTGCTGCCGAAGTGTGTAAAAATAGAACATTAAACACTTTTGAGATTTACTAGCAGTCGAATCCCCTTTCTTAAGGTTTAAAAACGAAACACGTAACAAGACTATCACTTATATTCTGGCGTTATGAATTATTCAGGGAAGTTTTTCTGCAGGAATTGAACACTTTATTTGCAAACTATATTTGAGGTTCCCATAGACTGTAAGTTTAAGCAGGCAAAGCCATATATGCGTAGATTCACATAATGTATATAAAGCAGTAGGCAAGATTCAGAATCTGAAACAACTCACGTAAAAACCAGAAAAATTACTACAAAAGTAAAGCGTTAAAAACTCTG
>NW_010403813.1:0-229 GCF_000710305.1 Buceros rhinoceros silvestris
TTGGACTGGGTGAGCTCTGAAGGTCCCTTCACCCGAACCATTCGATGTCTGTCCTTCTTGCATGGGGGCACGATCCCTTGTGCCACCTCCATCCCTCTTCCCCAGCAGGGCCATGCCCCTTCCCTCCACATCCCTCCCCTAAACACACACGGTTTGTCTGGAGGGGAAAGAGAACTCAGGGCAAGTTGGGACAAATCCTCTTGGGATCTTCTGGCCACCACAGCCCCAT
>NW_010403813.1:367-5493 GCF_000710305.1 Buceros rhinoceros silvestris
TGCTGCTCCGGGGAGTCACCCTGCACCCGCCTCACTCCAACGTAGCTCTGAGGACGGAGCCTTCCCTTGGGTCTCTCCTGTGCAGCCCCCTGCTCCACTCGCAGCCCTGCTGGGCATCACCAATGCACGTCATTTATCACAGGGTGGGACACCCATGGTGATGGGTGTCATCCCCCCAGGCTGGGTGGGGAGCAGAGCACAAATGAGTTGGGGTGCTGGGACAAACTTCCCGCTAGCTGGGGCAGCTGGGCTTGGCCTCTGCCCAGTTTAAAGCTGGGGAAAGGAGAAGGAGAATGCAAGTCCGGCTTTTCCTAAACCTGCGTTCACCATTGGTCCAGACCAGCAGATGAGGGCTTGGACGCAGGGGTCCCTCTGAGCGCGGCCAGCACTAGCCACCAGCACAGCGATGCGGGAGGCTGGACACGCCACACTACCCCTCCCCAGGGGCCTGGTGGAACCACCCCCCATATACAAAGAGCACACAAATAGGGGGTTGTTATGACTGGGGGTTGTTGGTTTGCACTGTTGGTGCTTAAATCCCCCTCCTAGGCCTGTGGCTCGGTCATCCACGGGCAACACGGGGCACACGTGGCAGCATCACGGCTCTCTCGCAGCTGACCATGCTGTGGTTTCCAGTGACAAGTTAACAGCTCTGTTTACTCCTCCCGGTATTTTGTTTGACTATTTTGTTTTAATTTGAATAAACCAAAGGATGTTTTGATTCTGCTTTGGTTGGGGGGAAAAAAAATAGGATGTGACTTATATCTGCTTTTGTTTTCATGCCAGCTTGAACCACACATCGATTTTAGAGCTCACAAGCCTCTTCCTCTGCTTTTTACCCATGCCAAAGCCTGAGGTTACAGGAGCACCTGCGGAGCGCAGCCTGCAGAGACCCGCAGGGACGCTGTACCATGCCGCTGTTCAGCTGGATGGGGCTCAGCACGCGGGGGAGGCGAGCAGGGTGGAGGAGAGAGCAAAGGGTCCCCGTGAAATGGCATAAGAAGAAGGACATGGCCGAGATGTGGGGAGAGAAAGATGGACGGGAGAAAGGAAGAAGGTCGCGGCTGGGGAGAGCACAGCTGGAGCACTGGGAATACTGGGCCTTGCTGGAGAGACCCAAGGGCTGGTGGTGCAGGTCAGCCCAACGCTTCCTTTCAAAACAAGAGCAGCTGTCTGTTTGGGTCGTATCGAGGAAGCAACCGATCCATCTGCTCTTCCACTTAAGAGTATGGGTGATGAGAAAGTGGCTGGCCAGGCTCCAGCAGGAGCAGGAAACTCCCCCCCCTGCTCATTGTAACGCGGGAAGCGTCTGGGAGGGCACCTGCAGCCCCTGGAGCAGCCGCTTTCTGACCTGGCACTTCCCGGGGTTGTGGCTTTAGTCCTTGGGGGGCTTGGCAGCCACACGAGAAGAATTCAGCCCAGCCTTGGAGATGCCAAATCATGGTCCTCCTCAGCCTTTTGGCTTGGAGTATGAAGACGTTTGTCCAGCTGCTTATCAGAATGGAGAAGCTGTTGTGCAGAGAGGTGAACAGGCTTCCAACTCTTCCAGCAGTCGGTAAAAGCAGAAGGAAGAGTCTGAATCCTTGTCACTTCTGAAGAGTTGAGCCTGTGGCAAAAAGCTGACGAGGTTTTACTAAAAAACATTCTTGGAGGAGCATGATAAATAGAGCCACACGAGCTCTGGTTGCCCAAACACTCCTGATTTCTTGGGTTTCTGGACAAAATGCCCCACCCCCCGCCTCAAATTTAACGCAGAAGGTCTCAGTGCAGACAGCCAGGTTGACTTTAAACCCTTTCCTAAGGGGCCTCCACAGCTTGAACCTGGGGATCCAGACGGCTCCAAACCCAATACTGATAACGCATTGACCTGAACACATTGCGGAGAGCTGAACGCTGTTCCCGGGACAGTCCGGGGTGTGGGAGGCTGCTCTGGGGGCTGGGTAGAGCAGAGCAGAGAGCTGAACCACCAGCAAATCCCCACCCGCTGCTGCCAGAGGGGAGCTCCAGGAGCAGTTTATAAACCAGCGTTATGAAACAGCTCTTCAGTGACGTGAAGTTTCTCGGAGCAGCTTCTACTGTTTACCACAACTGATAAGCAAAGAGCAACCCCATTACTCCTCCGTGGCAGCTGCCGCCTGGGACGGACGCTACGCCCAGGAACTGATGGTCGCAAACCTTCAATGCTTTGCTCTCAGAACGCGTTGAAGTTGTTTCATTTCATCCACTCAAGACACAGCCTCTGGAGAACAGCCACGCTGCAGGTGCTCAGCGCCAGCCACGGCAGCAGGGAGCGGTGGGGTCGCAGGCTGCCTTGCCAGGCAGTGCCAGAAATACCAACCCTGCCCAGGGCAGCGGTGGAGTCCCCATCCCTGGAGGGTTTCCCAGCCGTGTGGAGGTGCTGCTGAGGGACAGGGGTCAGTGGGGACCTGGCAGTGCTGGGGGAATGCTGCGATTTGATGAGATTAAAAGTTTTTTGCCTGCCAAACAATTCTGTGATTCCATGGTTCTGTGCTGCTGGAAGGTGGCCAGATCTGGACCACTTCAGTTCAGAGCAGACGGGCACAGTCACGGCTTTCCCTCCTGCCCTCTGGTGCAGGCAACAAGACCCAAGTTCTTTCCGAAGGCACAAGCAGCTTATGTTCCCCGGCTTTAGCTGTCACAGGGGTAAAGCTTTTCTGCTCAGACAGTTTTCTCCGGTACTTCATCTGCACGTGGTAAATTCTCACAAGTCAAAGGGCTTTGCCAGGTCCTTAATGTGTTAGATGAGTCTGTCTAGTCCAGAACCCCACCTCACCTTCAGCAGAACCCCAGAACCTCACCTTCAGCAGAGCCAGAACAGATCCTTATCACAAGGGTGTTCCGGAAAAAAAAAAAAGAATGCAAAATCCGCACATGCTTTCCCCGGCTTCACCTTTTGAGTGCAGAATTCCTGGGCAGTCGGGGAGGTCAAGAAAGGCTGTGCCCAGCTCCCAACCCCTCCTACAAATACTCCAGCACAAGCCGCACTTGTCAGAGCAGTTTGAGAGTCACAGACTCATCTGGTTGGAAGAGACCTTTAAGATGATCAAGTCCACCTACTCCCCCAGCACTGCCAGGTCTCCACTGTCCCCTGCCCCTCAGCACCACCTCCACATGGCTGGGAAACCCCTCCAGGGTTGGAGACTCCACCACCTCCCTGGGCAGCCTGTTCCAAGGCTTCTCAACCCTCTCTGTAAAGAAATTCTTCCTAATGTCCAACCTCAACCTCCCCTGGTACAACTTGAGGCCGGTTCCTCTCGTCCTGTCACTTGTTACATGGGAGAGGAGACCAACCCCACCTCCCTACACCCTCCTTTCACCAGCTGGTTGCTCGAAGGACAGCTAAACCCACGCAGCTCGCTCTCTAGCACCAGAGTTCCAGCGGATGTCATTGCATCAGTATTTCAAGCCCTTGTGCCACGTCAGGAGCGTTCTGACAGCTGTGGTTTATTACAAAGGCTTTACCAGCCATTTCTACAGCAGCATTAGCAACATCATCCACTGGGAGGGCATCACACGAGCTCTTTGTTACCCTGGAAATGAGAATTATCATTTCTAGATGAGGCCAAACAGCTGGATCCTGGCCTCAGCCCCCCAAAGCCTGTTGGCTCGGTCGCTGGTTCCGTATCTCTCTCTAGGACTGTGGCATTTGAGCAGCTCGAGGAGTTGCGTTACTTCTCGGGGTGAGGTGGGCTCAGCTGCACGGGGCCAGCACGGAAACTATTTGGCCGTCTCTTGGATTGTTTAGCTATTTTTGTTGTGTTTCAGCTCTGTAAAGATCAAACACCGTTTCTGCACTGGCACCCCTCTGCTCTGCTGTGCTCCACGAAGTCCTTGCTGAGCCTGGCGAGTGCTAGATGTGTTTTCATATGAATGTTTCACATTCCATCAGGTCTGGTTCCCAAAACCGAAACCTCGCTGCTTAAAACACGTCTTGGAGGACAGATCTGAAGAAGACGAGCTGGAGGAAGCAGAGCGTGGCTGGCCCCGGCTCAGACCCCCCAGCCGCCCTCCTGCTGGCACAGCCTCTCCTCGTTTCCCAGCTCCTGACAGAGCTGCAGCCCTGTCTCACCTGAGTTCGCAATGTTACTATAGGAACGTTAGAAATTGGATATTATGATTATGAATTACTACATATGAATTTATTATATTTCTTACCAAATTCTCACCGAGCACCCACCGAAGATAAACTCAAAGTAGGTTTCATGAGATGCGCTTTTTCTTTTGGATTCAGTTGTTGGTCTGTTAGAAGATGACTTATCAACCAACACCTTCCTCACCTGCCTACAGAGAACAGCAGCAGTACCTGCAACCCCCGAGTCTTCTTCTGAGGAGGGCTGACCATCACTGTAATATTGTGCATTTTATTTGCTCAACATTACAACTAAACCCCCAAAATGGGAGCAGCCAGGAGCAGTGCCAGCGGTGCTCGTGTACGTACCCAGCCTGCCCCGTTCACCTGCCTACAAACCGGGCCGGTGCCGGCGTGATTGCACAGCCCCGCGTCTCCCACAGCAGCCTGCGCAACCAGAGTGCGAGGAGTTAATAGCGAACGTCACCATAGTGGGAAGAGCTGAAATTCATTCAATCCTGAAGATATCAGCTTTTTACTCTCCTTCTAACCCCACCGCAGCTCACAGCTCACCCTGCCCAACTTCAGGCAGCCGCTGAGGGGAGACTGCAGCTGCGGGCTTTAGCAGAAACCCCTGGAGAGTGATGACACATTGAACCATCATCTGGGTTTCCACCTTTTACCAAACATCACCTCCCCCGTCTCGCTAAATTGATTTAACCCTCTACACCAAAAGCAACTAAATCCATGTGCCATCAAACTACCACCCCCCAAGTGATCTGTAAGATGGAAGAGCAGGTGAAGAAGCCTTTGGTGGTGACACACCCCACGCTGCTCTCAGCTGCTATTGCTGCTTTCCCGTCACCCCGTCCAGCAGCCACCACTCGCTCAGACATGCCAGAGCACCCTCCAGCCAGCCCCGCTCAGAACAATTACACTGGCTTCAAAACAAGGAGCCCCAAAAGGGCTCAGCATTTACAGCCACGGGTGAGCGCTGGTTTGAGCTTTCCGTGCTCACAAACATAATGACCGCTCT
>NW_010403813.1:5603-9470 GCF_000710305.1 Buceros rhinoceros silvestris
GTGAGGAGCCGTGGGCACAGCATGGCTTAATGACCAGTTATCCAAACTACGGACCCTGAGAACTTCCACTCGCAGTATTTTGGGCACCGGGGTATTGGACGACCAGACCTTCTCTCTTAAAGGCTTGTGAGGAAAAGGCAGCACCATGCTGGCTGTGGCAGTCGAGCTTCTCGCACCTTGCCACCAACCCATCTCTGCAGTGCGCAGCGACCCGGTCTGCGGAGAGGCGATCATTAACCTCCCTCGTTCTTCCAACCTGGGCTTCAGCGCTGAATCTCAAACGCTTACGATAAACCTCACCCGCGTTTATCTCAAAGATGAAACACACCACTTGTTTGCTCCCGTCCACACCTCAAAAGCAGCAATTAAAAGGTACAGCAATACGTAGTAAAAGACCTTTTTTTTCTTTCTTTGAAGCCATCCCACTTTGTGTTTTGAGCCACCCTGGCCCAGATGCAAGACGCTCCTTGGCAGCAGGAGAACACGCTGCCGCCATCTGCCTGCTCCCCCCGAAGGCTGCAGGGAACAGTAAAGCCTGCCAAACGCTGCGGTCTCAGAGGGAAACGCAAAAGGAGCAAGGAGTCCGGGATAGAGGGCACGGAGCAGGCCAACAGCAGGGAGCCAGGGCCAAAGCAGCACCGCCAGCTCCTACAAGACCCCTTTCAGTACTTACGTCATGCCCCAGGAAGACAGGGAGTACACGAGGGAAGGCATGCAACTGCAGTAACTGTGGAACAGTGAGATTTCACAAATAAAACAATCAGCATTTATTGTTGTATTACAAAACACTTCATATTTTGGCAATATTTTACAGTTTTATCCTTTTCCTTCTTGGGGCCTGTTGAAAAGGTAAGGGGGCTGGGAGGGGGGGAAGAAAAGAGGAGAATGTTGAAATCAAGGTTAAATTTCAATGTCTTGCTTAAAAAAAATCCTCCCAAACCACCCCAGTCCCTCCCACCAACATAAAAATCTAGTTTCACTCAATTCCACTATCCAAAGAGGCCATGGGTGAAGCGGCAGGCAAAACTCCGGCAATTTCACTATCAAACGCATCAAGAAGACAAACAAAACATTCACAGTGGTCTTCAGTATGGTCTGTTGCGTTGATCGTTTCTGAAGTCATTTCTGAAAGGGAAATCAAATGTTTTAAGGAATCTCCGAGGCAAATAATAAATGATCCCTTCAGTCAAACACCTCTACGCTGACCTGGGCATATTCTTCTGTGTTTAGTCGGCCTAATCCAAAAATGCTCACAAATCACCCCAAAACTGACTTACCTTCTCCGGAAGCTCCTACCTGTAGTTAGAGTTTTCACAGCACACACACACACTCTTTTCCCACAGTCCCTCTCAGTTCCGCAGTCCGTTTGCTACGCGACCAAGCGAGGGCACAGACACCTCTTACCTTCCTCCCATCTTCCCACCGTAGCCACCTCCCCGGTCTCCGCCTCTGCCACCACGCCCTCGATAGCCTCTTTCTCCTCCATAGCCGCCTCTCCCACGGAAATCTGGAGGAAAATGCAAACCAAGGCATTGGCCGGGTTTTTCCACCAAGCTGCAGATGTCATTAACACTTCAGAAGAGACGCCGTTGTTCTTACACACCTCCCGATGGACGTGAGTCTTCTGGTCTGGGCTCTCCACACTGGTTGCAGGAATTCCTGCGAGCGAAGTTCATATTCCCACAGGACCTAGAAAAGACGAGGATTCCCTGGACTGAGCTGCTAAGAACCTCTGAGAACTTAAACAAAACACCACCACCCGATAAAAATGACACTTACGGGTTAGGACAAACCCAATCACCATTTTTGGGTTCCCCACTTCTACCCTGGAAGCCCCCACCTCTTCCATATCCACCTCGTGAACCTGTAGACAAAATTATAATCACAATAAAGGAAGGGAAATGTCTATGACCTTTACATGAGCAACACTTATTAAGGACTGCCACGGGCTTCAGAAGCCAAGCGACAGACAAGAGTTTTCAGGTGGAAGAAAGAGTGCTTAATGTAAATACATCCCTGCGAGGCAAACCTCTGAAAGCAGCAGGTAGTACCAGTGACAAAAAAAAATGGCACCACCGTGAAATTCAGCATCTTCTAACCAACCTGCTACCAGCTACGAGCGAGCTACCAGACTTGGGTGAATGGCAACAGCAGGTTCAGCCACCCCCAGATCTCAGCAGCATTCGGCAGCCCGAATCACTGCATCTGCACAGCAGAACATGTGTTCCTACCGACAGGTTGGTGCCCCCGGCAGAGGAGGGGAAATAAGAAGCAACACCAGCACATGGTGGCCAGAAAAAGTTGTTCCACCACATATTTTGTTTTTTCAGCAGTAAAAGGAAACTCGATCTCCTTGAATTGCCAACGGGTAAATACAAACCCTCCACATGTGCTGGTAGAATGTCACACAGATTTAACAGCATATAACATCAGTACACACAGCCAGACTTAATTACAGAACAAAAATCTAACAACAAAAAATAAATCTCTCGGGATTACTGTCAGGATGCATCTGACACAAGCACGGGGATACCGCGGTTCTTGCTTTCTGCATCAAAAAGATTAAGAACTTTTGCACCCATCAAAATTCTTGAAGAATCATTTTTTTCTAACCTACAAAACTGCCTGAATTAAGAACTAAAATCTGCTGCCAGCCCCCACACAAAACGTGTGTCCTGGAAAATGGTAACTGATATCCCATGGCCTACTGGCAGAGCTGTACTAGGCAGAGAACCAGGGGGATTAACATCCACTTAATTAAGGAGCCAGAAATCCAACCGCTGCTCAAAGTCAGTAGCTGTTGAACAATTTCCCCTGTTCGGTGCCATGTGGAAGCATTGAGGAATCTCAGGGCTTTGCTGTAACAAGCAAATCCTCCCTGGGAACCCACCCCTATGCACATGGAACCTGGACAGCACCACGGCTGCACTCTAAAATCGGTGCAGAGACATGACTCGGGGACTCTCCAGTTCCAAAGGAAAGCACAAATCTGTGCTGGGCAAAAGGAGATCACGGATTTCAGTTTACTGAACTCGGTTCAGTCCTCACTCCTCCCTTTCCTCGCACAGTTCCACAGGCTCATACACTTCCATGAATCACCATGTCAAAATCTCTTTTGTAACCCAGTAGTAGTTAAAAAGCATGTAGCTACCCCAAAACAAGGCTTCTACAGATATTAGTCCCACCTCGACGGCCGCCACCTCCACCTCCTCTCATGAATTCAGGCCTTCTAGTTGCGAACGAAACTTTGATCACATTGCCATTGAACTCCTTTCCTGTGGGAAGACAGAGAGCGAGAGAAAGATGAGGGCAGGGAAGCGCCCCACACCGCAGCAGCGAGTGAGGCGGAACAGGAGCAACCTGCACACACGAAGCTCTTCAGACAAGGCAGAGCTGAGGTAAATCTTATTTTGGAAAGCACTGAGGCGTGTGCTATAAACTCACAGATATTTCTCAGGGTTTTAATGCGATCTGTCCGTTGCAATTCAAGTCGACACTTAACAACATTTAAAAGATTGTTGGCCGTGCCCAGGGGTAAGCAGTCAGGGTGTCAGAACCCTGTTCCTCCCCCGAGGCAGGGGGCACAGCTTTGGTACGACTCCACAGCCAGCACAAAAATCCAACACTCTCAAAGTAAGTGAAAACGATGAAGTGTTTAAATGCAGTCTCAGCTCTCCACAGATCCAAGGTTTATCACACAACAGGACTGCAAGTGTGCCTAATACAGCAGAATTTGCTTTACTCTCCTGAACAGAGGACAATTTGCCTTTTATTAGACAACTAAAAACCATCAAATAACAAGCCCTGGCAGATTTTTTTTTTTTTTTTTTTTTTTTTTTTTTTTTAAAAACAATTTCATTTCACCCT
>NW_010403813.1:9514-10492 GCF_000710305.1 Buceros rhinoceros silvestris
GGCAGATTTTTTTTTTTTTTTTTTTTTTTTTTTTTTTTTAAACACACTATCATTTCACACTAGATGCAGAGCATGTCCTTTGGTTTCTGCCCAGTATTAAGATCCTGTGAACACACAAGGCCACAGGAGCAGGTATTTCCCCTCCCTACCTCAAATTGAGTGCTCTGTAAGTCAGAGTATTGCTGTATGTCCTGCAGCAAGCCTGAAGAGTTCTATACCTGGGATCTGCTCTTTTCCTCCTCTGAACCCATAACTTCACATAACTTTGCTCTTCCCTGCATATATACAAAGTCCTGGCCTAAGACTGCCATAACCACTGCGAACTCCAAAAACGCCCCCACAACAAGAATAATATCAACTGGGGGTGTTGGACTAGGTGATCTCCAACCCCTACACCCTTCTGAGAATACGAACACTGCAGGAAACCCCTCCAGCTGCTAACACAGAATTCGGCTCTACTCCTGCTGACTGACGGACAGCAGGAAAACCCAAACAGTTTCATGAAATAAAAGTATTTGTAAAAAGAAACCTCCAAAACCAAACCAAAACCCCCCACAAAACCAAAACCCAAAAGGTAGCATGGGGCTACTGATTCGCTTCTTCCACTGCTGGTTAGAGTCATAAACAACCAGAAGAACAGGAATTCTCACCCACCGTCAAACCAGTCGATCGCTGCTTTAGCAGAAGGAGGGTCATCAAAAGATACCGTTGCCTCTCCCTTTGGTTTGCCAGTATCCTTATCTGTATAAAGATTTATCATAGGTTTGCCAGTCTTTTTGTTGGTCTGCAAAGAAAGGTTGTACGCTTGGCATAGGAGAAATGGTGGTAAAGCCAGTTCACAGCACAAACTGCAACAGCTAAGTATCAGAAAGCAGATTCGCCTGCACGAGCAGATGCTTCTGACAGAAAGATACCGACTGGTTGTTCCCCAGGAAGTAATGATGGGCCCAGTTTTGACAAAAAAAAAAAAAAAAAAAA
>NW_010403813.1:10580-12717 GCF_000710305.1 Buceros rhinoceros silvestris
GAAGAAATGTGGGGCCCAGTTTTGAAAAAAAAAAAAAAAAAAAAGAGATCAAGTGCAGGAAGCCCTGATGCAGAATTGCAGAAACAGAAGAAACAGCCCCAGAATGCAGAGGCGGATATGCGGAAGTGAGGGTGGTACAACAGGCAGCATATCAGCGTTCGGGGTTATACACACTAAAGGAGAGATACAAAGGGAGCTAAATGTCACTGGAAAAATGAGCTGTCAGCTGGGAGCCCAGATAACGATGTTATCTACAGCTGCTGGGAAGCCAGAGCCAGCACCTGCCTTGAATGATACCAGCGCATTCCTGACACAGCAGCTCCACACGTTCTCCTTACCAACGATTTCTCATTTCACGTACCTTTATAATACCGATTTGTTTGAAATAGTCTGCCACTTGATCTGTTGAAACATCCTCTCCCAGTCCTTGCACGAAGATGGTGTTGTTATCAGAGTTGTCAGACTCTGAATCTGTGGGAACACAAGGCACAGTGACCACCCGTTTGTGTGGTAGCAACAGAGGCCACCCTTTACGCTCAAGTCGATGCTGCTCGGCAGCAACCCTTAAATCCCAGAGACATCTTGCGTGAAATGAAAGATGAGCAGAAAACATGATTTTGAAGTCAACACCATCAACTTGAGATGGTGCAGGACATCAGAGACCCAACAGGTGTCACCAGCTCGACCCAACCGTGCAGCCAGGCCACCCAAATCCATCAAGGTGGTGCATGGTTGGAACAACACAAGTCTAGCAGAAGTGTTGTGGCAGTGAGAGCAGCTGCTTGGCTTAAGCAGAGTCAATGTTCAACAGCAAATTCTTACTTGCTGCTTGAAAAAACATCCAAAAATTCACATGACTTGAATAAAATGTCTTTCGCGGAAGACAAGCTTTAGCTAAATTTCTGTGGAGCCATGGGAGCTGCAGCCACATCCCTCTTTCTGGACATACATTTTAAAAGCAATGACCTAAGAGCTACAATCCACTCCCACCCACTGCTTGTTTTCTTACCAGCATCTGATCTTGGTCCATAATCCCTCTGACCTACGAAACGGGTTAAAAAAAAAAAAAAGACAAAGACTATTTTTAGCAAAACAGTTTCAAGTGATTTTTTTTAGACAAGAAAATATTCAAAGCATGTATGTAATGTATCTAAGATCTAAGACATTAACCAGAGACTTAGAGAATATTTAGATTAAAACGTTCAACAGAAGGTGTCTGTAGGACGTTAACGTGCTCTTTAACTTGCAGCGTGGGGCAGTTGCCACACTGATGCTGTGCTGGTGTTATCTTGCCAATGCTGGTTGTCAGATCACCAAGCAGTTTCCCACTTTTTTTCTTTTGGGGTTGTTCTTTTTTTTTTACCTCTAGTACCTTTCTAAGAAGCATTTGTAACAAAAAAATAAAAAGAAGAAAAAAAAAAAGAAATCCGGTGAACGTCACTGTCTCCACAAATTCTTTCATGCAATTGGACAAGTAGAGATCCAGTTTATCGCTACGTTTGGCTATTAACACTCATGAACACACCAGCCTCACCAAAACACTATAATGCTTCTACTAGTAACAAGATATTGGTGGCTTTTAGATTTATAAAGTATTTCCACTGAAACATTTTTGGATACTCGGCACTTACCACCGTAATTTTTGAAGCCACCACGGTCACCACCACTGCAGAGGAAAAATTGAAGAAATGATTTCTTCCTTAAGTCTCTATGTGCTGAGCCCAAGGCTCAATCTACAGTCAACTCATCACAAGCTGAGCGTTACTGTCTGGCAGCTAAAGCACCATCCCTGTTCTCCTCGCTACTCGTTCTTGTTCCAAGGGTAAATTACGTGAAAGCGGATCGTCTCACAGGGCGCTGCTCTGGAGAAGAGAAGCCCTAAGGAGCGCTTTAAACTAACACCCACTCCTGTCTTGTTTCAGTACTTTCTCCCATCCCATAAGGCAAAACGACTATTAAAAACTGGGGTTTGAAACAGAAACATTGTTTTCATGAAGGTTAATGGGCGTTAACTGCAGAGGTAATTGCTACTTTGGAATAATTAGTACTTTCCTAGAAGTAGGAAGAGCTTAAGTTAATTAACCTCCATTGTTAGGCATTTATCTACGGGGGGCGGGGGGGGGGGGCAAACCAGCAG
>NW_010403813.1:12878-13115 GCF_000710305.1 Buceros rhinoceros silvestris
CTCTGAGAAAGGGCGGGACCTACTGTAGCGTTAGCACTTGGCATGACAGAGAAGGTGTGTGTATGTGAGCTTCAAAAGCAGAGGCCGTGCGGTTTTATTTCATCATTCTGAAACCTGTGGCACAAAATGTAGACCAAGTTAAGAGATTACACACATCAATGTTCAAAGGTCAGGAGGGAATTTTCAACAGGACGTTAACGCCTCCAATTATGTTCATGAAAATAAACCCTCACTCTT
>NW_010403813.1:13299-18454 GCF_000710305.1 Buceros rhinoceros silvestris
CTTTTTACAACAGCATTTTTAATTGTATCCATGTCATGAACACGATAGTATCAATAGCCAAAGCCTTCAGGGAAAACACAACTGCTGGATTTTGCAGGGAGTCGGCGAGCAGGTGTTGGAAAGACTGTCTGTGTCTGCCATGGACTACTGCCCACCCTCCTCCGTGGGGCAGGATGGGACAGCTGCCACCTGGAAATCAGGCTCACTCATTCCAACCATGTTCACACTCAAGACACAGCCAGGGGAGGTCAACTCGGGCTGTGGAGGGCTGCCTCCCGTCTCCGGAACTACCCTGCCAGCGCCAGGAGCCTCTTCACCACTGCTTTACAACTAGGAGTCCCTCCAGGCTTTACCTCCATCTGCCAAGACATCGGAGTCCAACCGCGGGACACGGGCACCCCAGCAAAAGGCAGCGAAATAAAGCGAGGGAGTAACTTTGGCTCCCTGTGGGTCTGTATTCTGTGACAACTGAGGCACAGCCACGCAGGGAAGGCACTGCTGGCTTAACGCTCAGGAGAAAATCTGCCCAAAGTGAGGAGGGGGGGAATGAACTAAGTTTCTAACAGGTCTGATCAGAACTGGATTAAGAGAGACAGTTCTCTGAAGTTCTCAGGTGACTGACCTTCTGGGACAATGCACAGATGGAGTATTAGATGTTTGTCAAAACAGACTATCACTTTTACTGGGACTTTAATTAAAATAATTTTTATGCAGCAGACTTTAAATTGCTTCTCCACAGAAACAATCTGAATGCTCAACTGCAGCATCACTTACCCATAAGCACTTCATTCTGCTCATTAAAGAGAGAAAAATTAATGAATTTTACATGCAACATCAGAGCTGGTCTTTACTCAAGGCCGCCCGTTTTCAAGGACTGATGATAAAACCACAATGGTGATCATAAAATTCACTATAAAAACCTTTCTGCCATTTCAGCTAAAGAAAAACCCCAAACCCCCCACAATTGTCAGTAGGATGCCTGGTCTTTTAGGGTTTTACATCAAAAATAAAAGTGAATACATCAACTGTGGAAACATTATCAAAGTTTTCCAACGCTAGACCGCGGTCCCAGTTCACCAGGACGGCATTACCCTGAACACGGATGTTTCTGGGTTTGAAAGTACACAGAAGCAGAGAGAGAAATGAGAAAAATTCAACAATCTAAAAACATACAGAGAATGAGTTTATGATGAGCACAGCCAGGATGTCACAGCACGTGAGGATCCTGCTCAGGTGCTGGGGCAAACGTGTGTGGTTCTGAGAGGTGTCAGAGTGGATATATTAACTGTAAAGGACGTCACAGTCGATTTCTGTCTTTGTGATACAGTAGTTCTGCACCCTGCACTAACCATTTTTAATTATTTTTTTAATTAATGTCTGTAGAAATACATTTTTGCCCAAGTATGCTTCAGCATCTTACCTTCTGCTCAGTGTCACATGACCAACCCAAGCACAACCTTTGACTGAACCAAGAGACCCCTTTGATGAGAGATTAATGCTTTTTAAGTCCCATTTTATCTGTGATGCATAAAGCTGCCCTGCGTCACCTTCCCGAGATGGCTGGCCAAAGCTACCTAAGATGTGGATACGCTGCAAGCAGAGTCAAACCAGTCAAACTAGTTGCCAGCAGTGGTGCCACAGCCTCAGATTTACCCCTCACTGCGACCCAAAATTCACGGCTTGATCTCAGCCACTGAATCACGTCCCACACTATGGCCACAGAACGGCAGCATTTCACAGTCTGTGGCTTTACCAGCCTTGTACCAGAGCAGAGAGATGTGACCAGGTGGAGTTTGTTCGGGGTTTTAACAGCCTTTGTTAGAGCCAGGAACAGGCAGCTAAAATTCAACAAAGACACTAAACTAAGAGCCTGAACCGCGAGCAGAACACATGCGGGGCACCATTCATAGCGACTAAACTTCACTGCTGTGAGAGAAGCGTCATCAGATGTTCTTTTCTCCTCTGCTCAGTCATATATTTAAACATCCCCTACGTGAGTGCCAATGGAGTTCACCGGAACATCACTTCCTTCAGCTATTCGGGGAGTGACTCCTGAAATTACCGGCAGCTACAGGGAGAGCTGAACAGTACTGATACAAGAAATACGCTTAAAAAAAAAGATCAGATATTGGCACTAAGAACTCAGGAAGCCAATTTCAGCCTCCAACATGCATCTAAGTCTTGCCAAGCGTGTGGGAGTGACATGTAAAGAATGTATTTTTACAAACAGGACAGGAATGCTTAGTGCACCAATGAAGGCACACACAGATGGCTTTTCTTTTGCTGCCTGTATTTATTGCCTCTGCTCGTGTTTTTCCAAGTCTAAATAAGGCTAAGCTCAAGCATATACGTTACAAGTCAAAATCCTAATTCTGAACACAAACTGCACTGCTGCAGAAACGTTGCCTCTTCTTTACGTCACAAAAAGCAAATTCCCACTGGTAACAGCTCACAGAGCAGCTAAGCTGCATAAGTAAATTCTGTTTACAGACATCAATATCAAACCTGCACAAAACAAATCACAAGTCTATGCTGGGCGAAGTGCGGGTTTCTGCGACAAACCCCAACACAACAGTAAATCCTTTTCTAAACAACACCTGTGTAGCTGCCCCAGTGTGTGAGCAACGCAAAGGCAAAGCTCTTCCCATTCAATCCGGCCTCCAAAAGCGGGGCAGTGTCACAGGAACAGGTACACCCCTGCGTGCACGGCTTCCCCAGATGGGAGAAAAGAAACGTGCTTTGCACTGCCACTGTGATTCCCACCTGTGCTTAACCAAAACACTTCGGTCCCGCAGTCCCAAGGAGCAATTAGAGCCTTACCTGTCGGATGAGGATGCTAACAGAGAGGTGACTTATCCTACCAGGAAAGAATTCTCAAGACCAGAGGCACCTGCTTTCTAACCAGAAGAGCTCAGAGATGAGACTCTTCTACTATAGGCTTTAAGAAAAGAAAATATTTTGCTTCTTAGCCAAAATACAAACTAATTTTTCAAGTTTCAAACTGAAAGGATGGAAAATTTCTATGGAAGTCCCCAGAGACATAATTCAAGACCATTAAAAAAAACCCTGAAAAGTAATTTTGGAACCTGAAGTTAGGAAGATTAGGAAGTGAACATCTGATGCATAAGAAAAGGAGTGTTCTCCATTATAACATCAGCTAGGGAATCTGAGCAGTAACTTCCCAGAAGGTATTTTCTTCTCAGTGCTGCCTGACAAAAGGAAAAGGAGTGCTGACAGCATTTGTTACAGGACATATTCCAGTCGTCCTAGTTTTCAGAGTAACAATTCAGACCTCAGCAGTACCAACTATCTTCTGAAGAACTTTATTATAAAGTGTCTTCAAAGAAATTAGAGCTCTCCAAATTTGAAATGCTGATTTGACTGTGCCCCAAGTACTCCAGAATGAGGTTTTGCACTTGCAGAGCACTCTGAGAGCTCCTCATGCAAGGCAAGTTCATACGTCGAACGCTCCCCGCACGAGCCTCGAGGGAGAACTGGTGCTGCAGCCAACGTCACTGTGCCACAAGAAGAGGACAGCAGCAAGGCAGTGATGGCAGGAGGCACGGACGGCCCAGAAGATCAGGGGACTCGGCCGTAAGGACACCAATGCCCAGGGAACCCTCTCAGCGACCAACAAGCTGCAGCAAGTTCTCCCTCCATTTAAAAGCCAGTCAAGACAAAACTGTTATTACTGGCTAACACAGAAGAGACTCACCCCTGTGATGTTAAGTGAGTTATTTTTTTCTTCTGATGTCATGGAAAAATGGGGTTTGTGTGTTGACAGAACTAATTTACACATTATTTTCTAACCACTATAAAGCCCAAAGCCTGTGTTGTTACAGCAGCACATCTGTGCAGACAAGATTTTTAGGTAAAGCCTTTCCTGGCGGTCATGGAATTTCTACAGTTTAATGTTAAGCACTAAAATGTGATCAGAGTAAAAAAACTGAAATAACTATTGGAGATAGACTCGATACTCCTCCACAAGCTGCTTTTAGAAAAAAACAATGGAAACCCAAAAGAAAACAAAAAACCTGCACTGAAACTCCACGTTTTCACAGGACTAAACATGATTTCTTACCTTCTCAGAAGTTATTTTTCCCTCGATTATACTGTTAATTAACCTTTTACACTTTCCTAGCATGACTCTGGTAAAATCTCCATGAGAAGCAGAATTCCACATCGTAACTATGCAGAAGGACTGAATAAATGTAAATGACTCTGTGGTTTCAGAAGAATTTCACTGCCGACAGCACTAAAGTCTGCAGCGCTTTACAGGAGCGAACGGACGCCCCACGTTGCTGCGTTTCCCCCGTTCACCTCCACGCCTATCCCTCTTCCCACTTTCAACTCCACCGAAGCACCATTATGCACATGGAGGTGTCAACAAAATTTTTCTTACACTTTGGAAAAATAGGGGCAGAGGCTTTATTTTCACAGACATTAATTTATCTCTTTCTATCTTGCAAAGATAGAAGTTTGTTTCAAAGCGGTAAAATCTACCAAAAGGATGTTTTTTAGAAGCTCACATTCCTTCCTTTTATGGGAAAGGGCTCAGCTATAAACAATTCATTAAAATCCCAGATTTTATCTTGGGAATATAGAAAATCCTCTTTCACATGGAAAAGCTAAGTTTAAAAAATCGATCTGTTTTGACTGAAAATTAACTTAGAAATTACTTTGCTAGTTAAGTTTGTATTATGTACAACCCCAGCGAGCTGTAACATGAAATGACTATAAAAATGCTTCTGCAGTTGTGCCACCACACCGAATGAGGAGATGCAGGGTCCACCCACGTCATCCAAACAGCAAGCCATGAAGTACAATTTGGGACCACCTTAGGAGCACTCGAATTTTAAATATAGTTTAAAAATAAACCCTTTCAGAAGTCACCGAATCTTAACAGACAGTTGGATTATTTTATTTAAATTAGATCATTTCCAACAAACAGCTCTGTCTAATTAGAGTCACGGGGAGCTGGAGACCTGTGCAGTCTGGTAAAGGGTGAGTGATGTTGACAAGCAACACTTCAAAGCTCACTGGAAGCTTCAACGTCCTTACCCGGCATCGATGAGTGCCCTACCCCCCAGCCACTTCACAGAGGTGCACAAAGGGAAGGCAGCTGAGATAGTTTATTAAGAAGGAATAATGTCAT
>NW_010403813.1:18575-27890 GCF_000710305.1 Buceros rhinoceros silvestris
AAGCAAAGGTCTCAGTCTCGCAGACTGATGCATCAGCATCAGCCAGCACAGAATTAACTACGTGCCTCAAATTTCTTGAAGGGAGCAGGGCCTAAGGCAAGGGCAGCAGCGGTAACAGTAAGTTAGTAGCTACAATCTACCCAAAATAAACGTGTTTAGACTGGCAGCTAAACCGACAGTAAAACCTGTATTTTAATAGAAGATTAAACCAGCAAAAAACAGTTAAGGAGCAAGTAGTATTACTGCTAAATCACTCCTGAATTATTTAGAAAGCAGAAAGACAATTAGTCAACCTCAGTGTAATGATTTGTCACTGTAAAGTCAAACTAATTCCCTGCTAAACCATTCGCTAGGAATTCTACAAAACTCTCTCAATCTCTGGCTGCTGGTTTTCTTGTCACTGAATAGGAATTTTTACAGGTTTAAAAATACCTCATTTCAAGGGACGGGCTCGGGCAGTTTTTTTATTGCAGCTCAAGTCAATAAATGCAGCTACCTGTCCTAATGCTCAACACGCTTGGTCCCAACCTATCTGAACCGAAAAGCTGCTCCTAGGCAAAACACACTCCTGTGCAGTGCAGAAAGGTCTAATTCTAGAAACCCTCCATTGTTGGGCATCTAAATCTGCACCACGTTAGGAACAGACATAAACAAAAATTATAACCAGCTAAATAATAAGGAACAAGGGTAAGGAGCTGCAGGCACCGGAATGAGATCACTTACCTATATCCAGACATATGACCTCTTCCATCCATGTCATATCCCCCTCTACCTCCTCCCTGTGACCCGCCATATCCTCTATTATCTTCGCCATACCTACTCTTTTCACGACGATCATCTGGAGGAACGAGTAAAACAAAACAGAACATGAGGAAACTGCACTGCAGTGGAAATTCCCACCCTGCAGGGTTTTTTCCCTCCCCTCAAGTTCGCCATTTAAATGTGGAAAGCTCCTAAATCTCTCTCGCATTATCAAAGTAATGGAGCAGAGTTTGATTTTGTTTCAGTTAACCCCCTTGCCTTCCAGGGCCACGAGGCATCTCGGAATGTCAACGCTCTACCTGAATTACACTCCACTTTCCAGACACACTTTCTAAAATACACTTTTCATTCTACTTCCACGGAGCCTTCCCAGTTTGCAAAGATGTAAGTGATGACAAAACAGAGTGTGGGTTGTGCCGCTGTGCAAAGTTACTGCAAAAACAGGGTCGACCTTAAGCTTCCCATTTCCTTCTCTCCCAGAATTCACCTACACAGCATAAAGCTGGAGTGTGAAGTGCAAAAGCTCTTCATGCCTGATCAAGACATGTCACCCTCATGCAGGAAAAGGGCTGAAAACAGCTTCGAAGAAAATTCCATCTAGAATTTGCAGAACTCAGGGACATGGACTCTGCAAGGGGCCCCGACAGCTTTTCCTCTCTGCATAGTTTTTAAAAGTCTTAATAAATAAATCAATCCTCAAGAACATCAGCATGGAAAAAGAGCTTTAACTATGCACCAAACCAATGTCTGTGGAAGGAAACCCAACTATTTCCCAGTGCTTCTGCTCATTCTAGTAGCCGTTATTGAATTCAACCTGTGAGTTTTACCTTGGCTGTTGTGGCTATAGCTTCCCTTCTGAGACTGGTAGGATTGCTGAGAATGGCCATATGAGCTTTGGTGCTGGTTATAGCCTGACTTTTGGTCATACGAGCTCTGGTGGCCATAGCCCGACTGCTGGTCGTATGAGCCCTGGTGGCCATAGCCCGACTGCTGGTCGTACGAGCTTGACTGCTGATCATAAGAGTCTTGGTTCTGTCCATAGCTTGACTGCTGGTCATAAGAGCTTTGGTGCTGACCATAGTTTGACTTTTGTTCATAAGAGCCTCTTCCACTTAAAATAAACAGAATTTGTATTAAAGCTCAACGTTCACAGAATAGAGAGCAAAATCATGGCTGAAAATTCTTGACATTGATAAAATTTCCCAGGCACAGTTACCTACCAGTCACCACCGGCATGCGGGCATGAAAATCCTGTGTTCCACCTCTGCTGGGATAGAGCTGGCTTCCAGTAAAAGCAACACTATGCCACCACTGCTTTCAAGACACCCTTAGTTTCCACTGAGCATTGTTCTCTTTACACACCCCAGTACAATGGCTGCCTCCTCCCCGCTCCCCAAGGGCGTGACAACAGCTGATGCACGACCTGCCAAACTCCAAACCGTTCTCCAGAGGTGGTGGGAAGACACCCACTGCTCACACTCTACTAAAATCCCCAAATCCTGCTCTCATCGAATTGTGACCTGTCTTCTTCTGGGCCAAGAACTTTCCCAGCTCCTCCGACGTCCTCTGACACAAAGCAGTTCTTCTCACTTCAGTGCCATCTCCATATACCATCGCACCAACTTTCGTGGACCAGCCGGTCCTGGAGGCTACTCCAGCACAATGTGGCTCCACATTCTGAGGGCGTTGTAACTCTTCTCTGACTAATAACGACTTTACACAACCACAAGGAAATCTCACCTACATCAAACTCCCTCAGGCTACTTTGGCATCCAAGATACAAACAAAAGTATTTTGCACACTTAAGATATATGAGAGAATGGTGCCAGGTGGGTTACCCTGCCATGGCAAGACATTATATAGATTTATGAGAAATAAACTGCATCCAAGAAACCCTGTGTCTTACTCATACCTGTGTTTTCACCCTGCGTACTTAGTTGTGGCTTCACTGGATTATTTTTCAGTAACGGAAATTAATCACGGACCTCTGCCGCCCTTCCTTCTCTTCCTCCTTCCTGCTTCCACCCTTTTGCAAAAGATGAGGCACTACATTTGCCACTCTCCAGTCTCTGGCAATCTTACCTGATAGTCAAAAAGTCAAAAAAACCAAACAAAACCCATCTAAGAGCCTAGAGGAAGTTTCCACCTGCTTTTCAGAGCGCTCTGAGATGAAGTCCACTGGGCCCTGCCAATCTGAATATATCCCACTCGCATAAATACCGCCTAATCTGCTCTCTCCAGGTTCTGGCCTCGATCTCAGCTTTAACATGTCTAATCCCAGTGGCAAAGAGCTTGTGAAGGTTTGTGTTAATACCCTCACTTCAAAACCACTCAGCTCCGCTCTACCCTTTGTACCACCCCCAAAGGAAGCACCACTGAGAGCACCCACAGTTCACTGGGTTTCCTCCCTTCCCTCCCTCAGGACGTGGCAGCTACAATTTTGTGGCCACCTGCTGTAGTTTAATTTCTCGGGTTTTTCCTTCCTTGTTACAGTCATACATGGAAAAGTTTCTCTCCAATGTCCTTTTTCATTTTCTTGATCAAAACCAACTTGTTGGACTATCTATCCTCTACTGCATTTTTTTCCTGCTGGATGTCTACAGAGTAAAAAACAACATTATTGCCTAGTCCTGCACCTTTGTACAGCTCTGGCAAATGCTCAGAAAACTAAGCAAAGCAAAACTTAACTGCATATCTGCCTTCATTAAGGATGAGAAAAAGCCCCTCCGAGGGACAGCACCTGTTGCTGACATTAAAAATGTGCTTGTTCACATTAAGCTGTTTTGTAGTAATAACTACAAAACCAGAAACCAAGCACAGGTTGTTTTACTTGCAAAAACAATCATAAAAGTATCTGGACCTTGGACACAAGAAATGACATTTCTGAATCCTTTTCTCTCCTTTCACGGAGAAAAGGCATTCTAAGCCAGATAAGAAATCTCAGCACAGCTCAGAATGTCCTTGCTGAGAGCTGATCTGAAGTTAGTAAGGTAGCACTGTAAGTTTATACAGGAGAATGTGAACGCAGAGGTTCTCCCTAATCGAAAGACTCTACCAAGCCCACTCTTCACTGCAGTCACTATCCAAAGACTGTCTAAAGTGTATCTCCCTGTACAGCTTGGCTTCAGAGTAACGGCACCCATCCTTCCCATATAAAGAAGTTTTCCTCCCTTACCTCCTGTTCTCTCAGGCATCAAAAATGCCTGGAGAAGAATGTGGTTTTTTAGATGTTTGTCCTTTTTTAGCAATGACAGCAGTGAATTTCTTACAGCTCTAGTTAAGAATGTACAGCTACTGGACAGTACTTTAAACACACACTCAATCTCAGCTTCCTTACCCTCTAGACGACCCTTTCTGCTGCCCCTGACTGCCATAGGACTGCTGGTTGTATGAGCTCTGATTCTGATTTTCATAGCTGGATTCATCATCATATCCCTGGGAATCTTGTCCATAACCTGGAAATCGAGGAAGAAAATTTTTAGTGAATATTCACCTTTTCATTTCTGCCAATGAATGTAACAAGCTAGCCAAACCTGTTTGACTTTGTCCATAGTTCCCATGATAGCTTCCGTAGTTCTGTCCGTAGGAGGAATTGTCTCCGCTCTGCCCGTATCCAGAATACCCCTGTAACATCGAGAACGTGCTCAGATCAGTGTGACAGGTCACCACAGCTCTCCTTCGCTAGACACGACTGCAAGCACCAAGCGCGGCTGAGCGCGGCCGTCTGCCTGGCCCAGACGTGGTCACCCAGGAGCCATTATTTCCTCTCAGGGAACATCTGCTTTGAAAGATGTGATGGTTTTTTCAGCTTACCTGTGATTGACCATAATTCTGGCTGCTCTGACTGCCATAGGACGAGTAGCTGGAACAGAAAAACGCAGTTAGTACATGCTTACAGTGCCTTCCACACAGGTGGGAAGGTAAAGGTATTTTTGGTGTTATTTTCAGGCTCTTTTCATTTCAAGAGAGGTGTTTAATCCCAGTACTGCAGCAGTAGGTGTATCAGAAACACATCGATAAGCTAATGGCTACCGCAGCGGACTGTCAGAAGCCAGAAGAGATTATTTTAATTTCTGCTCCATTTCAAGCATAAATTTAAAGTACGTGAAAGTTGGGATCGTGTAAATTGACAGATTCTTTTGAACCACAGAAAATGTTATCATATGAAACCAAAGCATTTGAGGCTTTTCAGTTCATTCTTACCTAGCTAATTTTATTTTAACCAATTACTGTCAATTCGGGGGGTGTCGCACCATTCAACAACAACATCACCATCAAAAAACGCGCCGGCTTTAGATGGTACTTACGTTATTTGGGCACTCTCAGACTTGGTGAACCGACAGAAGAACCAGGAGTTGACCCTCCTACCGTACTGCGCTAGAAACGCAAACTCATGCCATGCCACGGGCACAGGACCTCAGGACTTTGGTTAGCGCAGTCAGCACTGGCCACCACTTCCATATTTTCATAAAACCACTTTTGTTTCACTGATTAAAATACCCCTCCCCACCCCCCAACTTGCAGCTATTTTATGAATTTTTAGATTTTACAATTACGAAGAGTTATCTGAGGGTTTTAACTAAACGTTCCCTCCCAGGGGAAAACAAAAAGGAAAAATACCATTTTGTCTCTATGTGACCCATCATCTTTACTCGCGTATAACCTCTGACTGAAATCCCAGGGAAGATTAAGGCAGCCATATGAAAAATATGCCTCTATATTCACGACATTTCAAAATTTCTCACTCTTAAAAGATGTTATTCCAATTTAAATTCCCTCCAGAAATATACTTTTTTTTTCCCCATAAATATTTCCCATTCCAAATACACTTTTCTCCCCCACAACTCCACAGACGTCTCAACACCATCATGCCCAAAGATTCAAACACCACGCTGGGAATCCTCGGTGGCCTTTTATTGTGCAGATTTAATGGCTAACAGCAATAAAACCCCAGACATACCTCTGCTGGCCCCCAGACTGACTGTAACTTCCAGAATCTAGAAAAAGAAGTAAGTCACAGTGAGAACTTCCAATTAACATTTTATTCCTCTACTCACTACGAGAAGAAGTCTGGGAGAGGGAGAAAGGTTTGGGGACACTGGAGAATGCAGCTACTTTCCCTGCGAAGGAAACTGCTTCTTTTTTATCCGGACACAAGAACACGCTAGGGGACACGACACAGGTCTGACCACTCTGAACTTTCCTTTCCAAGGATGGGAATTCCATTTTCAAGGCATCTCCACAACTATTGGGGACTGCCCAAGCCCTCTGCTGACTGTTGAACACAGAGCCACCACCAGTGCACGGAATGCAGCAGCTTAATTAAGGCAGCGGAGCTAAGTAGGTCAGTTCTATGGCACCCACTTTTTGGGACGCTGGAAGGAAGCTCTGCCTGGCAAAGGGCGCAGGCAGAATCTGGAGAGGTAAAAATCAGAGATGGAAGAACCATGACATTCCCCCTCTTCCCTCCTATTGCAAAAGAAGAAATATTACTGATAGTTCGAAGCATGGAAGAATTAATTCATTTAAACGAGTCGCCCGGGCAGGTATCCTGAACGTTATTTGTGATTAATGTAAACATCAGTTATCACAGCACTGCATTCTTGAACCACACTGGCAGAGGATGGATTTCAAAAGAGGACCTCGAGTTAAAAAAAAAAATAGATGAAACTTAACTGAAATGGTTAAACTTGTATTTAAAGCACAGCATCTAAATTGTAAAAGCCATCAATGTGATGAAAACCCTGCTACCTGCTGGCTGGATTTGGTGCTTAAACAGGGTGCTGTGCCCTTACTGATTCAACTTACAGCATTATTTTATCCCGTTGATGGCACAACGATGGATGGATTTTCTTCTCTTCTGCACTATTTCAGGAGTTAAAAGCTCTTACTATGGGGGAGAACACACATTCCTACCGATCTGGTCTCCCAACCAGCTGCATATAAGAGATGCAGCCATGCATGAGCGCAGCTCCAGCATCCTCAGACCCTCCAGAACTCAGACTGCCACGGACATGCTCCGTCTCTCCAGAGATCTCCAGCCAACACAGGCTCTGCCGATGTTTCTTTCTAGGAAGGAGTCTTAATTCCTTGAAATTTTTGCTTGACAATCCCACCCTCCTGTCAAACCCCAAACACCTTCTCCCTTTCTCTGTCACTCCAGATAGCAGCCCTGCAATTTTCCAGTTCCTTTCAAACCACTCCAAGAATCTGTACAAATATTGTGGTGCCGCTGTCTAAGAAGAACTACCAGACGTTCTCTGTTTTCAGCCCTGGTTGCAGTCTTTCCCCCACGCTCCCTCTAACCCCTACACCAAGAACTGACTAAAAAGCTGTAACGAGACAGACATGCCCTGCAGGGTACACATCATAAACTGTGAGGAACTGGAACCATCTCCCAGGCAAAACACTCACCAAAATCATTCGGTTGGAAGAGACCCTAAGAGCTCCTCGAGTCCCTCCACTCCCCCAGCGCTGCCAGGTCCCCACTGACCCCTGTCCCTCAGCACCCCCTCCACATGCCTGGGAAACCCTACAGGGATGGCGACTCCACCACTGCCCTGGCTAGCCTGAGACAGGCCAGGACAACCCCAACAGGACAGAAATGGTTCCCCAGGGACAACCTCAACCTCCCCTGGAACAACTTGAGGCTGGTTCCTCTCATCCTGTCACTTGTTCCTGGGGAAAAAAGACCAACTGCACCCTCGCTGCACCCTCCTGTCAGGGAGTTGTCAGAGCCAGAAGGTCTCCCCTTTGCTCCAGGCTCAACTCCCCCAGGTCCCTCAGCCGCTCCTCAGTGCACTTGTGCTCCAGACCCTGCACCAGCTCCATTGCCCTTCTCTGGACACACTCCAGCCCATCAACGTCCTTCTAGGAGGGAGGGCAGGGTAGTGAAAGTCTGTCCATTCCACCTCCCTCAGCCGGTTACAAACCCAACCCTGCCAGTGCTGACACATACCCTTAAATACGTCCACAGAGGCCTCCAAGGTGAGGACATAATCTCAGCTACTCAACATGGAGCAGCATTTCTAATGGTGAAGTATCTCCTCAAAGCAACACAAAGCATCAAACTTCTTACTCCGCTAAGAGGAGCGGAAAACAAAAGCTGAGCAGAAATCGTTCCACTCCACACACCCCGCACAGGGGGGTTCGCTCGGATGTGGAACACTCCCCTCCTTTTGCACTGCTACACAAACATTGCATTGCCTTTTTATAATGAAAAGTAGAAAAAAAAAAGCCAATGTAAAAGAGCAACTAAAAAATGTTTATTGTTGTTAATTTAAATGACCACAAGGATTACTATTAAATAGGTAACCGCATCTTAAAACTATGGTTTAAGTCTAAAATTTTCAATGCCATTAATGCTGCTAATTAAAGCAAAGGATATGAATGGCTGTACCAGGAAAAATTCTTGAGGAAGATGCAGTCAGCTGTAAACTGAAGGATCACATTTAATCTCCTTAGCTTCTCTCTTAGGAAGTTCTGCCAGACCACAGCATTTCGGAAACACTTTGAAAGAACCAGTTACGGAGCCTGTGCAGTAGGAACAAGCTGAATCTGAGGAATTCCCTTCATTGATGCATTTTTCTACATCCTTTGTTGGACCTCCTAGCCTACACACTTCTGATTGATTTATTTTGGTGGACTCAGTGGGGACAAGAGCCTGTAAGTATCTTCAGAAACAACAGACAGCTTCTCCTGGAAATCCCTGGACACGCAGACATTTTTTCTGAACGTTTAAAAAGCTCAGGGAAAAATGTCCTGAGAAGGAGGTGGGGCAGAGCAGAGCAGTTCCCTGCACTGCTCAGGAGGTGCGTTCCTCCTGGGACAGACCAACCTGCACCATACATTTGAAAACTGAAATTCTCATAGGAGCTGATCCATGTAAAGCAGCAGTGTGGCTGCTGTAGCACCCTCAAGAGCAAAAAAACCTCATGTTTGAACATCACCTCAGGGTAACACCAGAGGAGACACTCAAGTGCAGAGCTGGCAAGTACTTGAGGTCTGGGAAGAACGTGGGTTTAGTTTAGTGCCCAACTTTACATCACGTAGTAGAAGAATCCATGTTCTGACCTCATTTTACTGTTCCTTCGGACATGTCTCGCGGTAAAGAGCTTTTCCTTGCGTTAAAGGATTCCTCCAACACACCTTGCTTTGTTGGGTCTGATTCTCCATCATTCACATAAGTAACACAAAACACCACCAAAACGGCTCAACCCTAACCAAACCCCAAAGCCCTCAACGCCCAGGTTCTGGGGCACAACACCCACCCATGGCTTCGCTGTTGGCGGGACCCATCGCCTCAAACGGGGTGGAGAAAACCCACCACAGCCTGCTTCCAGCAGCCCCGGGAGAAGCTGGGCTACGTCCACACCATCACCACACTCCACTAAAGGCCTCCGCGGGGAGAACGACGACAGCCAGGGTGTTTCTAGCCCCGCAGCAGGGGGCTGTGAGGCTACCCCCCTCCCTGCGCTGGAGCACAGGCAGCAGATGCTGGGACACAAAGGTGGGTCCCACACTAGGGGGTGGGGAGGGCTCGTCCCATGCTAA
>NW_010403814.1:0-600 GCF_000710305.1 Buceros rhinoceros silvestris
GCCCCCCATGGGATGGGGGACAGAATCAGGACAGTAAAAGTGAGAAAACTCGTGGGTCGAGATAAAAAAAAAAGTTTAACAGGTAAAGCCAAATCCAGGCACTTGCAAAGCAGAACAAGGAACTCATTCATTACTTCCCATCGGCAGGCAGGTGTTCACACTCCTCCAGAACAGCAGGGCTCTATCACACATAACGTTTCTTTAGGAAGATAAAACACCATCACTGTGCATGTTCCCCTTTCCTTCTTCTTCCCCCAGCTTTATGTGCTGAGCATGTCATCATATGGTATGGAATATGCCTTTGGTCAGCTGGGGTCAGCTGTCCCAGCTGTGTCCCCTCCCAGTTCCTTGTGCACCCCAGCCTACTCACTGGTGAGGTGATACGAGAAGCAGGAAAGGCCTTGACTCTGTGTAAGCCCTGCTCAGCAATAACTAAAACATCCCTCTACTATCAACACTGTTTTCAGCACAAATCCAAAATACAGCCTCATATCAGCTACTATGAGGAAAATTAACTCTATCCCAGCCAAGCCCAGCACATTTGCTTAAGTGCTGGTGTTTAGGACAATAGAAGAAGGGATAATACTATGGACAAGGAGC
>NW_010403814.1:649-1112 GCF_000710305.1 Buceros rhinoceros silvestris
CCAGCTACTATGAGGAAAATTAACTCTATCCCAGCCAAGCCCAGCACAGAAGTAAAGGGAAAAGGCTGCCAAACGCCTGTCTCTATATACAATGTCTGGAGGAGCAGCAGCAGATAATTTAGAGTTATGGAATATAAAACTGGATTGGAAGAAAATGCAAATTTAATATCCTTGAATATTGAGGCATGCAAAGAAATAACCAGCAGACTATTAGTCATTAATACTTTGTGATTCTGGTTAATTTAGGTTTCAGACATTTTTCAGACAAGGTTTTTTCTTTGTGGATCAACTAAGAAGGGAAAGGCATAGTACCACTTAGGACAGAATTTTCCAAAGGTGTATTTTCAATATGTTGTCTCTTTTACTACTTTATCAAATGTGTGATTTATTTTGTTTACTACTCGGAATTTTTTTTTTATTTTATATTTTATATTTTTTTTTTTATATTTTATTTTTTTATTTT
>NW_010403815.1:0-11272 GCF_000710305.1 Buceros rhinoceros silvestris
GCGGTGCCAGCCCCGTGAGGTGTCACAGAAGTGCCCAGCACTGACCGAGCACTGCGGCCGTCACGTTGGCACGGTCCAGATTTTAGTCCAAAGCACTCTTCTTCACTAGACTTCGGCCCTAAGCACAATGGATTTGGGAAAGAAAATAAAAGCAGGGCCCAGGATCCCGCAGCAAGTGTTTAGACAGCCCCCGTGGAGACGCGGGTGAGCTCTCCCCAGGAACTGAAACATGCAGATGTGTCTGCAGGAGGCTGCCCAGCTGGGCAGTACCCTCATTTACGCAGCTCTGGACCAAGCTGACAAGCCGGACTTGGAGAGCATATTTCTGATAGGAATGATCAGTGTTGGGAGCCAAATTATTCTACAGTAAGATCAGATTTCATGGATCTCTCTCACCGTGATGAAGAGAGGCCAGACTGGCTCTTTTGGCTCCAAAACAGGTTACTGGCATCCTCTGAACTCTGTCATCTTGGGATTTTTTAGCAGTTTGGTGATGACAGGTTTAGTGGCGGTGGGTTTTGGCCAGTGATGTTGGTGGATGCTGTTTCCACACTAGTTATGAGGTTTCACCAGACAGGCTTCTCACATCTGGGCACAGTCATCAGTGTTACACACATTTATAAACTCCCTTCTGGAATTTAACACTCCTTCCAGGGCACTTTATAACAGGGAACATGACCTGTGTCTTACACAAACTGTGGTGAGGTGGGAAAAGTCACTCCTGAATTTGCAATGAACATACCAGCAAAGGGAGTGGAAAAAAACATCGATGAGAATTCCAGAGAAGTGCTTTGTTTGAGCACAGGCTGAGACACTTCGTTCACACCAAATCCTGGGGCTCGGGGGGTCTTTATTCAGGTAAATCCTAACGATAAAAAATTATTTATTAGGAAGTCACATCTGATAAACTAAAGTCTTGCCTCTTGACTCTTCAGAAACAGAAGAAATCTCCCACTCCTGCAGCTTTTCTGTGATGCAGGTGATCAGACCACAGAAAGTTTCTGGGAAGGTGGAGAGAGCAACAATTGCCAGGAAAACAAAGCGGTTTGTTTACAAAGTCTCCAGTGATTTTTCTCCTCAGAGCTCAATGCCTGTGATTAACTTGTGAGGAAACTGTGCTCAGCGTAGTGCCTGGTCCTTCCAGTCTTCCAGAATATTAGGGGAAAAAAGCTGCTGTTTGAGCAAAGCTGTTTAATTTTTATTGAAATGAGCTGAAGGGTACTGGAAGAACTAGACTGCAGAGCACAGGGGATGACAAGCTTTTTTCCTCTTTCAATACCTGGATCCAGAAAATGGTGCCTCTGCGCATAGCTCGCAGCGCTCTCTGGAGGGTTCGCTGACCTGATCCCGCAGGAAGTTTCTGCTCCCTCTTAACGATTGGAAAATCGAGTCAGGGGCTGTGGGGATTCCTCCCTGTTGAGTCCTGCATGATGACAGAGCTCTGGTTTCAGCAGCAGCCTCATGATTTTCAGTGATATTTGCTGAGAAAAGCCAAAGCTCTGATGGGAGATGCAGTCTCCCAAGTGCATGAAAGAAGTCACCCAGAGAACATCGGAAACAAGAACATGATTTAGTTCTACTGAAAACACAAAGGTGATCTCCCGGGTGACGAGCGCTGTATCTGAGGGAGGTTTCGCAGCAGGTGAGGCTCCATTCTCGACAGAGTTCTCCTCAGGACTGAAAGCGGCAGCAGTCTGAGTCACCACAGCCACATGTGCTGCAGAACTAGCAGCGCCATGAGGGGTAAATTAGCCAGGGCTAGGGAGTTGATCAGTACTCCACGCAGGCAGAGCTGCTTCTCTACCAATACGCAACGCGTTTTGTTGGCAGCCGCTGCGGGTCCAGCAACCCCTTCATGCTGCCGGCCAGAATGACAAAAAAGACATTTTCCATTTTAGAAGAGCAGCAGTTTGTCCATTTGACAACGTTTTACCAGACTACAGAGAGAAGACAAAAAAAGAGTATCTCCAGCTCGTGCTCTCTGTCGTTTTGGTTGGTATCGCAGCGCAGCCACCCCAAGAAAACAGGATATTCTTGAGCACCACCCCAGCATCAGGGCTCTGTGCTCCCACACTGATGCATTTCAAACGGAGGCTGTATGTAAAAAGTTTACGTAATATATGTAAGAAGTGTGAGGTTGGGGAAACCAGAAACTCTCCCGGTGCGTTCAGTGTTAAATCGGTTAATAGAATTGACAGGCAGCTTCTCATCAAACCATCCGCAGGTAAAACATTTTGCGTTACCAAACTGGCAACCTCTTATATTGGCTGCGGCTTTTGTTATGTTTACTTTATAACCTGGTATTTACATCTGAATGAATTAAATGATGTAAACCTCCCTCCTTTTGATTTCATTTTCTGGTGTATCGTAACGCTGCGTCCTTGTTCTGTGGTTCGCGCAAAATCCCTCGTGTTTTCAATCCTCTGTCGTCTCTAAAATTGCCCTCGCTGAACACCCTCACCCAGTCGATGGGACGGAAGCAGCGTGACACTGGCAACCATGTGCTAGTACTTTTTGCTGGACCACAGCTTTTTACAGAATAAGGGTATGAAATCCAGACAGAGGTACCTAAAAATAACACAAGTTTGAGTAATAACTGTTCCGAGAGGTGCGATGTGACCAGACAAGATGCAGCACTACAGAACTGTTACTCTGACGGGCTCGTCTAGTTGCACGTTTCTGCGGAAATTACATGCCGAGTGGAGGGAATATGAGAATTTTAACAAGAAAAATCACAATAAAATAAAATGCCAATAAAAGTATAGAAATGTTATTGTTACATAATGACATTAGACATCGGTCCCCAAATCAAAAGATCTATCAATAATTTGACGGTTAGCTATAGTGTCACTTCCTCTGAGGAATCATTTTGGCATCCCCGAGAAACACTTTTGCAGAATGAGTTTTAAAATGCTGTGGCCCTGAAAAGGTTTCTTTGTGATGAGTCTCTTACTGCACACCCAAGGCGCTGCCTCAGCACAATGCGGTTATTAATAATGAAATTGGGCCCCAGTGTGTTCCATCCCTGACCATGGCTCAAGGTTGAACTGGTCAGGCCGCGCAGGTACAGTCTATGGACCCAACCGCCAAGTTTATGAAAGGAAAGACAACTCCTCCAGCTCCATCACTGCTCCTCCCGTAGCCACCTCTTCCACGTCTTTGCTAACCCAGCATACACACGCTCGCCCCCCCCTCCACCACCTCCCACTGTCGCCCTGCTCCACACTGAGAGATCACGGAGCACGTGCTCTGGGAAGGCCGGCATCGGAAAGGCAGCAAATTCTCCAGCGACCAGAACTGACTCAATGCCCTAACTAGCAACAATGACCTTCCTGCAAAGTCATCTCCCTGTGTTCTTGGAACAAGATTGACAGAGACATGGGGCCTGAGCAAGAATCATGTCATTGGTGAGTAACCATATGAAAATAGCTGAGAATCACCTGGGAGAATCTTCCTTCAGCCCCAGACCCGTCTTTGAATCGTGCAGCCAGAGCTGACAGACCGTGCTGGCCTGCGCTGTTCCCTCCCTGCGCACCTTCCTACGCGATAGGAGAACATCGTCTCACTTACTGCAGTATGGATGTGCGCAGGAAGACGGTCTTTCAGCACTCTTTGATCAGCATTTTTGATTGGTATCAGCTGAAGAATAATTTATAGTGTGACTTCAGTGAAGACACCGTCAGTGATGAATCAAGCGCGTTCTGTCTGACTAGTCCAATTAATCTGGTTAGCTCTCAGAGGAACTGCTACTGTGCGGGTTTTCTCCCAGTGGGATTTCACCTCGGGTCTGCAGTGCCACTCTCCCAACGCTCGGCAGACCAGCTCTCAAGAATACACCAGTTCCCTTCTGGATTCTTGATCTTGTGGCTTTGGGCTGTTTTTAAAAACCCCAAACAACGAGACATTCTGGTTCCAGATTAGCTTCTCCCAGAAGGATGTATTTCGGCTAAATGTGGGTGCCCACAACATAATAAATTACACATCTAATACAAATTCTCTTGGTGTGATCTGTTCAAATGTCACGTGACCTTACAGTACAAACTCTGCATCTTTTTGTATTGCCACCTATTTCTCAGATTGGAAGATAACAGTAATGTAGAGATAAAGACGTGTATTAGGTTCTGCCCACCCTCCCATCCTTTAAGCAATAAGAGGAAAGATACCGATTGCTGCCTTAACCCCTCACTAAGGAGTGGTTCTAAATTACCTGCTCCCAGCACCCGAACGCAGAGTTAGAGCAGCTCGAGGTGGTTATAACTTGTGTGGTATCGAGCTCTCTGGTGGCACGTAGGTGCTAGAGAGGAGATGCCATCTGGCACGGAGGAATTTATCTGGTTGCCATAAGGAGCCAACTTCACTTTTCAAAGTACCTGACATAGAGGATCTGCTGCGTTGTGCTCAGGCGCGTGAGAATGGTGGGAGAATGGCAGCGAGAGGCCAGTTGGATCTCTGAAAAATATTCTACTAATATATTTTACCCTAAACATACAGGGCATGAGGTAAAATGAGTGACTGCCAATGGCTTTTGGTAGCCAGTAAACCCACCTCCCTAGGACAGAAATTCCGTAAGGAACAAAATGTGATGGCAAGATGAGAAGATTTGCGTTGCACATCGAAAAATTCTCCTTAATCCTGGGCTTTATCAGAACGGAATAGCTGGTATTAACAGGGGAGCGGCCCACTGGACTGCTGGAAGGGTATTTTCTGATAATCTGTCAGCTGGCCAGCAAACACTGCTCTTTGTTTTCCTTTCACACAGAGCATCTCCAACTGCACGTGTCAGATAATACCTAAACGCAAACTGGGGTCACTGCAAGCATTGCACTGGGTGAAAAGGACATAAAAACCTGTCACCATGGTCGATACACACGACTGAGCTTCACAGGACAGGGACTTTACTCGGAAAGGAACGTTATTACAGAAAGAATCCTACATACCACTGTTGAGGGCCAGCCTAGTTAAAGCACCACTGGATTCTTGGACTCCACTACGCAACTCAGGGGTTTTTTCACTCATTTTCGCCCTTCCCCACAGTGCTCCGCTGTAGCTCCATAGCGTGAATCGCCTTTTCCGGAGAAGCTGACAGGGTGTTTCTGCTGCGGGAGTGGGCAGGTGCAGGCACAGCCATCCCGGAGGCAAGTCAGCGCAGAGCTCGCAGCGGGAGTGGGTGTGAAGCCCAGCGGGGCAGCAGCGGGTCAAGAGCAGCAGAGGCCAGGCGAGCAGTTCAGCCTTCCCGCTGACCACCAGCCTCCACAGGCTGCTCTCAGGGACGCAGCTCAGATGCACTTTTGCAAAGTACAGCACATTTATTTAGGTTAAACCTAGGGAAAAATTGATTTCTACTCTCTGAACGCTGTTTTTGCATTTAGCCCTCTCTTATGTCACTGTGCCAGAATATTTTTTTCAGATGTGTCATTACAGCAGCCTCTACCTCTAGGATGTCGCCTGGTCTGGAGACACGAGCACTGGTGATACAGTGGACGGGGATGCATGGCACCCCTTCCGTGCTACACAGAGGTACGGACACTGCTGTCTGCGGGGGTAAATGGTTAATTTATATTTAGAAAATAATACTCTTTAGGTGGAAAAAAGTACTCCTCAGTTGGAAAAAACACTTCAGTTGGGCTGGCACTGAAAAACTCCCTTTCTAGCATCACACTTTCTCCGAGTAATAAACAGAATTGAAAATCAGCCTAAAATAGGCCCAAATGTCCACCCCACAGCAGGACTCGATCCCTTTCCATTTATAACACTTCAATCATGCTGCACAAGACACTAAAATTACTGCGAGATGTTCTGGGTCTTGGTTTCAGTGCAGGCCGGTGTCAGATGTTGCTGCAGCCAAGGCCTGCTGATGTCATCAGGCCAATTTAGTTTCGGTGCTGTTGTTTGCGGAGCACTGTCCCTCGGCAGGTTTCCTTTCCTGCCGGCTGGTCGCAGGTGCCTTGAGGGTCTCCTCCCACAAGGGCTGTCTGAGTTCAAAGCTCCACATAATGAGCATCTTTTCTACCTGAAGAGCTCAAGGTACTTTTCCGCTGTGTGGAGTCCTGCGTGATCAGTTACAAGGTAATGCTCAAGATTCTGTTTCTTCAAAAGCAGAAACCGCCAAACAGATCCCCAGATGGTGCAAATTAAAGGTAGTTCCTCTGGCTGCAGTGGCTGTTTCCTGATTCACATCAAGCTGAACATCTGCTCCTTGGCTTGAAAATAAACCGAGGGCTCCCACATAACTGCAGACACCGAGCAGGAGGTTTCAGCACTCTGAAAATGTTTGAGCAGAGGTTCACAGCTCTCTGAAACTGCGCAGGAGCCTGCTCCTCATCGCAGTTACTCTGGTTTGTGTAACTTTGATTTTGGGATCAGAAACCAGGTTAGGTCAGACCTTTTGCAGACACACTGATAGAGCACGAAGTGACCACTGCCGAAAACACTTCTTGGTGCTGGCGCCAGAGTTTATCACAAAATCCATCAGCTGCAGATACCCCAAGAGGAGCAGGAATCGATCGCGAAGCAGCGGATTGTGGAGCTGCACTTCCCTGCCCCTGTCCTGGCTGCTCTGTCAAACAGAACCATTTCCTAATAACGGAAAAGGGGAGAAAACTTCCTTTGAGATGAAAAGGTGAGGAAAAGGTGAGCGAAATGAGCTGTTTCAGCGTTCCCTAAAAGATTCAGGGTTATATTGTTTCCATGCTAAAAGAATTTCCTTCTGAGGAAGCCCCTAAACAAAGTCATCCTCTGGCAGCACCGCTGATGGTGTAAGACAGCGAAGGAAAACTCTTCTGGCGCAGCTGCTGGTTTTGGGCAAGTTTCTTGAGGGAACGGACAATTTACCGTGTGGGAACTGCAGTGTTCTGTTCCACCGGACTGTCTGCAGAAGGGGAGGAAGCCACTTGTGCCACCTCACACCCTCAGTTCCTTGGGTTTTCAAGTGGAAGGATGATCCTCAGGTGTTTTAGAAATTAACGCACACGAAATGCTTCGAGGATTAAGCACCGGTGCGAAGTGTTAGGTAATACGTGTTCCACACTGTGCACTGGAACACTGATGGGATCATGGAGCCAGGGACACGTACAGGGGGACATCTAACGTTTGATCTAATTTGTGGCTGTTCTTGCCGCCCGAAAGCAGGATTCAGCGTGTCAAATGGCATCCAGCGCAAGATGTGTCTGCTCTGCCTCAGAAATGTAAATGTCCAGATGTGGGTTGCTATTGCTGATCCATGTTTGAGGCTAATTTTGCGAGGGAACTAGAACACACCACGGAGCGGAGTGAGGCCTCTGGGAAGGCTGGAGGCGTGGTATGGAGACTGAAAGCGCCCTAAGCAGGCACATCTCTTTGTTAGGCCATAATGAAGAAAATGAGCACTTCTGAGCAGCGGCACTAACGAGGCCCATTCTCGTTCGGATTCCTGACTGAGCTCACCCTCATTTCCTGATGGCTGATAAAGGGCAACATTTCCCTTTCAGCTTTTCTTTTGAGGGGGAATAATGGCCGCGTAATTTTCCTGCCGTATAGAGCGTTTTAGTAGCTTCCGGAACTCCATGCCTCTGTCAGATCCTGTAGATCCACCCTTTCTTTTAATGTTCATGACATCTTTTTATATTAAAATCTCTTTTTTGGTTCTGAACCGGTATTCAGGGCTCTTAGAAACTACTACCAGCTTAATGGGAAAAAACCCCTCGATGTTCATGGCAATTCCTGTTTAGGAACACCTAATCATAACCTAATAAACTGTGGAGTGCATATCTCACTTAACAGTGAAAATTGCTTTTTGTTACTGAAATATTCAGTGACTCTGGTCTGTTTGTTCTTTTCCCCTCGCAAACCCAAAGCTACAACCCAGAGGTAGGAAGGGGAGGGCAGAACAGGTGATCCCCATGCCAGTGGCAGCCGGTTCCCTCAAGATCCTCCCGTAAGAGCCACAGGCGTGACAGCACAGGGGTTCTCCCACTGGGGAGGCAAGTCTGGCTGCTGGCAGTGGGGTGGAGGGTCAGGATGAGCGCCACGACAGAATTCACCTGACAGTTCCTAACGTGAGATGGTACCACAGACACTGGCTGAACAGCCCAGGATTACACCGAGTGTTTCCCAGAGTTCTATTCAGCTCTCATTAACATCAAAAGATGTTTCCAGTAACTGCCATGCATGTTGTTATTTTGTTAACCATGGCTCATTATTCATTTTGAGCTACCCACGATACGAAAATCTCTGTCCCTTCTATGGGGCGGAGTGCAGGAGGGATTCCTGTGAAATATAAACTCAGTTTTTAGTCCTCTCAGCATTTACATGCTGTAAAGAAATCAGAACCCTGTGAAGGATGTGTGAAAAACTCTATACAAGTTGCTGTGTCTGAATTACACTGCTAACACACCTAACAGGGTTTAATAACACCACGACCTGGGAAGCAGCAGAAGCAGTGTGTGGCGGGAGGTCCCGTGGCACTGCTGCAAGCAAGCTCCGTGTCCGAGGCGGTCCCGGTGCTGGGTGCTGTTGTCACCCAGGAATTGTCCCACAGACGGTCTGGTGGTCCCTGCAGTATGTCCCACCCTCCACAAGATGTCTCAGGGCAGAAACACACCGGGTTTATAGCACTGCTCACCCGAGGTCAAGATGTTCTAGAGTTTGGCTTGTGTTCAATTCACACGCGACAGGGGCCCCTTGGTCCACACGGGAAAGACATGTATGTACACACGTACCTGTTAGCGCAGGCAATAAACGACTGTTCAAAATGTTCAATGAACCAGACGACTCGTTGGGAAATCTTAATCTTCAAAAGGAAAGGCAAAGTTACAGGTGAAGTCACGTGTGTGAGCATGGGCAGGAACACCTGTACCTCTGAAAGAGACGAGGGATTTTCACATGAATCTATAATGGCCCTAAGTCTCACCCGGACCGTTCAGAACTATGTGTCAGCGCAGGAAAGGTGGAGGGAGCAGCATTCTTCGGCGATTAGTGGGTCTGCTCTGGATAGAGCGTCTGACAGCTATTGATGGGGGCACAGTTATCCTTTAACAGCCAAGGACAGCTGTGAGGGAGCTCAGCCTGCCTGCAGATCAATGACATCGCTGCCGCAGCCCCCAGGAAGAACACCCATGGGTCACTTTTCAGGGCGAGAAACTCACACGACTTATTTTAGCAGATATCCCACCAGATCCGGGCTCCTTACAGCAGTTTGTCAGGTCTAGAAACCCTTCTCATCAGTCGCGCAGTTTGTGAACCACAGAACACAAAGCTGATCTTTGCACCACAGGAAGCACGTTCTAAGGCCAAAAGGGAGCAGGTGAATAAATACGGGGAGAAGGAGGAAATAGTAAAAGAATACTCATCGAAAGATGGGGGCTGGGGCCTCTCCATAAAACCCCAACTGCTGCCGTCAGGGTGTTGCAGACATCGTGGGAGAGGAGTGTTTTAAGGAAGGATCTGAAAGAAAACGAAATGGTTTTGTGAACATGTTTAGGTGACTGCAAGTACAAGCAGCGCCGTGAGAGCAGGCACAAAGGCACTCAGCGAACATCTAATAAACCAACCACAAGAACTGGCATCGCCACCGTGATAACCGGTGAGGGACAGGGGAAGGGAGAAAGCCCCCCTGTGCAGCCAGGGAGGGGGGCATGAAGGTAAGGGGGTTCTGGATGGCAGCCCAGCTGAGGGCGGGATGGGTTACATTGCCAGCACACTGCAGATGAGGGGGAGTGGTACAGGAACACAGATCACAGCGGAAGATCGGAATACTGCGGAAACAGGAACTGTTTAAATTACATGCCTTTGAAAAAAGATGAGTTTGGACTTGTTACTGTTGTATGAATTTATATGTGCAAATTGTACGTGGGGTTTGGTGCGGGCTGTGTAGGGCCTCGTCCCTCTGGAGGTTACCTCTGAATTAGAGCCTTGTACCACCTAGTCTGCGCGATCTGGTGAGATACCTGTCCAGAACTCCGTGCCCATGCCGAGCAGGACCGCTGCAGCTCACTGTAAGAGGAAGAGCTCTGACTGTAGCAGCACAGGAGCCGCCGGGGGTCTGTCACTCTGGTGTAGGCAGTTTAAGATGCATCCAGTGCTTCCAAGTACTGTCCTCCCATGCAGCAGATGCAGAATCCGTTCGATACATGAAAGTCTTCCCGCGGTTGTTTCAGCTGACTTGTCAGAAGTGAGGAGGAGATGGCAACAGAGGCAATCTGGGGACCTCGCCCCGCTGCGCGTTAGCGATCCTGAGAATGTCTCGCCCGGCTTTCCTCACATGCTGTGGTTCCCCTTGGTTCTGCAGGGGATTCCACTATCGGGGGAGCTCTCTCCCAGGTGAAGGAGCAGGGGCCATTACTACCCAAATCTGCAACAGTTGCTTATGCTGCTCCACCCCTTCCCTTCAAAGAGCATTTCATCCCACGAGGACTGTGGCCAAAGAGCTCCATGAGGGCTATTCCAGAACTCAGAAAGCTTGTCAGGATTTTATACACACCGGAACGTGGTTGACCACTGAATGGTCAAAACGACAGTTCCCCACGCTGCAGGTTTGTCAGCTTTTAAATTGTCCCATCCCAACATGTCCCAGGAGAGGATCTCCTTGAGGATACGCCTCAGGTTTCCCACACCCTGCTCTTTGCTAGTGAAAGAATCTCCAAAGCCTGAAGCAATATAAACAGCTGAGGGGGCCCCAGACTCTTTAAGGACTTTCATCCCATGCAAACTTTTCAATTCACAGGCTTTGGTTTCACTCTCAAGGTGACAGCACTCTTCAGAGTCTGATGAAGGGTCTGAGACCCTTGAAGCACCTCGAACCCTTCAAAAAAATTGTTTTTAGTGCGTAATCTAAATAAATTCTAAATAATAAAATAAAACCAAGTGTGCCCACGAACGAGTTCTGCTCATGATACCATGCAGCGTGCTTGTAGCACTGCATTTTCACAGAGTTGCAGAGTCACAGAATCATCCGGTTGGAATCTTGTTGTGCTCTGAAACCTGAAGGCAATCCTGCTCCTTCTGTTGTTCAGCCAAGCATTCAAAAAAAAAAAAAAAAGCTAACCCCTGCCTCAGCAGGATGAGGCTGTAAAACGCCTTTGTATTTTGCTCACTATTGATTTCACTCCATAACACAGGATGGGTTCAGCTCTCCAACGCTTCCAGCTGGGACCAGGCAGTGCCCTGCACGGGGCAGCAGGCACAGGGGCCGCGCTCCTGTTCCTGCAGAGCTGAGCCTGGGGCTCCCCTTCCCCTCCCCTGACATGCCTTGTCAGGGAGCCTTCCCAAGCCACGCGAGGAGCCAGGGGGACTTGGG
>NW_010403815.1:11392-13776 GCF_000710305.1 Buceros rhinoceros silvestris
GCAGTGGATTCTCTATCCTCTATCTCCTCATCCAAAAGAATCCCCCAAGTTGACCGTTAACTCATGCCAACCTGCTCAGGAGCAGAGGCACTAATTAAGTGGATTTATGTCCTCTTGCAGGCTCTCCCACAGCTAAAACGGAGCATTTTTCTCCCTGGGGGTTAGTCCTTTGTACCTTATCAGCCTTGCCTGTGCCTGGGGCACCACGATGGGCATTTTTCTCTATCTGATTTTTTTAAATTAAACTTTCAAGCCTGTAATTCCTTTCAGAATCTGCACCTCTATCCGAATTGACTGATATTTGTTTTAAAGCTTAAACGTTATTCAAAAAGGTGGGCAGATAAAATGGGCACGGCCTCACTTCTTTAGGAAACCAATATCAATTTTTAAGTATTTGTTATTCTGTGAAGTGAATGGAATAGAGTTTATTTATTTCCTTTGAAGCATAACATAGATTTTCTTCAAATCAAGGTATCAATCTGATCTGGTAACCAGAGAAAGGATGGTGTGCTGAGAGCTCAGACTCTTTTTCAGCCGTTATGAGCTGCTCTGTTATCCTCCCCTATTTCTCCCCTCAAAACTTGCTTCTTGTCTAACGAGAGACCCTGGCGCTCTCCCATTAACTCTCCCTAGGAGCATTTCTCCCTGAGGCCAGAGGACGGGTCAGGGCTGGAATGGACACGTGGTTAGGTTAAACTAGTGGGAAGATCCTCTATGTACCATGCTCACAAACTGATCTGAAATACGACAGCTTTTAACGCTGAATTGTTGGGTTTCAACAGCTGATGTTCCCATTGCTGCAGACCTCTAAAAACCCCCTTTGGGACAGGAGATGGTGGTTTCCGTGGAGCCTAAATCAGCAGCCCAGGCTCTGACAAGTCCAAATACTGGCTCTCCTGTTAAGAGACGTGGTCTCAGCATGACTCAGGGTTTAGCCCGCGGTGATCGCTGTCAGTGTTAATAACAGCTCCTGGTTGTTTACTATTGCAGCAAATTCACCTGATGGTTTTTTGTCTTTGAATAATCCATGCATGAGACACCAGGGTATGTCTGGGTGCTTTTCTTGCTCTTTCTCCCTTCTGTAACTTGAAATTCCTGCCTGTTTATTAGTAAGAGACAAATGTGAATTTCTCACATGTATTTCTTGCCACTGTCACTCTGCCGCAGGGAGAGGCTCAGCCGCCGACCCTGGCCACAGCATTTTCAGACTGCCTAACCGGGAAGTTCTTTTTGCCAAGGGATGGTGATAAGATGGCCTGCCCGTGGTCAAACGTTGGGGGAAAACAAAATAATCTGGCTATCGAAGCAAGCATCCCAACCCCTGGAGCGTCCTCCTGCTGCCACACTGCTTGAGAACCCCAAATAATTGGGGCTGGGTTCACTCCTTCATCCATCAGGAAATCTGGACAGAAATTCCATCTGGAATTTTTTTCTGTAAACTGTAGCAAGAGGATTAGCAATTTTATGGCCTCATGTCAAATTTAATCAAACTTAAATTGATCAGTAACAAAATTTCAGTGGTTTCAGCACAGGATCCATCAAGATCTAAAATAAAACCGACCAAGAAGCAAATCCCCCTTTATCCCCCACCCCAAAACCAGTAGGGATGAGCGCTTGGTGGGCTGATCCCTGCTGGCTCCCATCGCTCTGCTCCCGCCTGAGGAAGCAGTGCAGAAACCTCAAACCCACTCCACGGGGGTCAGTAACAACAGCGCACCAGCCCGGCCCCTCACGCACCGCACCGGGTCTCCGCTTTGTCTGGGGCTGCAGGAGGAGCAGATCCCGCCTGTTAAAATCTGTTTGGAGAGATTGGTTCAAGAACGCAGTAATATCCAACACGGACTGCAGTGTCGTCGGTTCTCTTGGGCGTTGGTAAGAGCTTCAGCTGTATTTTTACATGAGGAATACATCCATGGAGCAGTAATTACGAAACATCATTTCATCTCTCGCTTTTCTTGCTGAACGAATGACTTGGCCATTTTACGTCTCGACAAATGCCTCAATTTCAGCATTTTAAGCACTGCTCACCTATTTGTTTCCGCTTGCTAAAATTCAGCAGCTCAACTCCACCTTTTTCTTCATTCAACAGCCACCCTGCTGAGCCGAATAACCCGCGGGTACCCTCAGAGCACTATCTCAGGAGCACGGTAAATATTTACAGTTCTCCAGAATCCAGTCTCTTCAGATTTAGTCCGTCCAACAAAATACGTTGATTAACCAGAACCTGGCAACAGAAATTCTTAGAGCGTTTCAATTTCCTTAAAGTTTGTAGAAGTCTCCTTTGATCTGCTGTGCTGTTTTGCAAACGCCGTTAGCCTCTGGAGAGCTTCTGCCAGGCCCTCTCCTGTGGCGGCGCAACAGGGCTGTACGTACCAGGTTCTGTC
>NW_010403815.1:13940-14238 GCF_000710305.1 Buceros rhinoceros silvestris
AATCCTGCTTGTTTGCCAGCACGACAACAGGGACGCTCTTTAGAAATTCGCTCTTTAAAACGAGCTTGAATTCTCTCTTTGATTCCTCCAGCCGCCGCTTGTCAGAGCTGTCCACCACGTAGATCAGGGCATCCACGTTTTCCAGGAAATTGCACCAAACCTGCCTCATTTTCTGTTGTCCTCCCACATCCCAAAGCGTCAAGGTAAAATCTTTCCCGGTTTCAATCATATCCACGTTAAAGCCGATTGTGGGAGTTGTTAGAAAAACATCGTTGTACTTGAACTTGTACAAGAGCGT
>NW_010403815.1:14363-16356 GCF_000710305.1 Buceros rhinoceros silvestris
GAATCGAGGCCTAACATCAGTATATTGGCTTGCTTGACTTTCGGGTGCTTGGTGTTCTGGAGGCCCATCTGTGCCGGGGTGGTCTCGAGCAAGTCTGGAATTCTCTGTCTCCCGGGAAGCCGATTTTTGCCAGTAAGGTGTCTGCTGTCCTCTGTGAGATGAGGCACAACCGGTAAGGAAGAGGAAGGGGAAGCAGCTTCGTGCTATGAGGAGTAAGTAAAAGCTCTGTACAAACACGCGCTGGCTTTTATCAGCATGGTAATGCAAGCAGAATGAAGGTGCACGGAGCGGTGCCAAGCCTGTGGGTGGGACGAGGGTGAGTAACGTACCCTTGGTCACGGGCACAAAGGTTACAGACTCCCCAGCGGGTGTGAAGGGTGATCCACACTCACACGACCACTGCAGAACCCCTAAGGGTTGTGTGTACCGAACCTGCGGCAGCCTGGTTGCGCTCCTGGATCCCGCCGGCCAGGGAACCACCGGCTGCCCGCCCCAGAGTGAACCCCTCCATGATCGCATCACATCCACCTGGGAAAAAACCTGAAACCCAGACAGGGCCAGTGAGGAGGAGAAACCTTCGGGCTTGTCCATACGTATCAGTCCACAGAATGACAACACACCCGACTACTGGTGCCCAATGCACCCCCAGTACCGCAACACTTCCTCGCCCTGCCCCTGGCATGAACGAGGATTAGTTATGACCAGTTGTCTTCGCTTCAGAAAGAACCTCGTCAGCACAAAGCCGTGCAGGTCCCCTGGCCAAGGATCCGCTGACTGATAGGGCAATCACGGCAATAATTAAGACATGGGTTGCTCAGATATTACACGCATTGCGTAAAAAAACCCTCGGTCCTGACAGACAAGTTAGAACCTGGTTCCTCTTGAAGCTGGAAGGGTTCTACCAGAACCAGCTGGGGGCAGCGAGAGATGACAGGGACACGCTGTTGTGCGGTTTTCATCTTTAGTGACACGTATAGATCAAGTGTAGGATGCTCCTCTGGAGAAGGTCATGATGTGTTACACCAGGGAAGAACATGTTCACATTTTTTTAGGAATAATATACATGAATGAATCAAGAGACGGGGAGACGGGGAACAATGCAGACACATTGCTAACACCAACAAACAAGTCCTATTTCCCTGCAAAGTCACAAGCTGCCTCCTTGAAATGGGGTTCTCTCGATCAAGGGGTAAACCTCCCCTCCGCATGAGCAGTGACAGCTGGACGGGTGCTGTGTGCCCCTGGGACGCATCGTGACTGAAACATCACTCTCAGTTCTCTGCTCTGCCTGTTTGCTCCAGCTGTATTCAATGTTTATGGTCTCAGCTGTTATCTTATTACGTCAGACTCATCACTTTAAAGATAGATCAACCAACGTCGGGCTTTTTACAAGCTAATTACAGTTATTTCCAGCCAGCTTCTGAGGACTCCATGGTTTTGCAGTTTTTTAACTGTACCGGAGTCAGATGTGAGCTCAAGCTCCCATCACAGCGAGGTTTTGTGTAGCAGAGCTGCTTCCAGAGGTTTTTATGGACCAGTGGGACATCAGACCCCAGCTGCAGTCAGCGGCGCAAGACAGGAGCAATTGTCACCATCTGCTTGTGGGTCCTACATCTGCACTGAAAGGTCCTTGAGGGTTCAAAAGAACAAGAAATCCACCTCTGAGGTGTCCAAAGGTGTATTTGCTTTGCCGGGGTGAGGCTCTCTTGCCTGTATGCTCAGTTAAACCCCCCCCAGCCATAAACCAGGACTGGGACAGCTGATTTACCACCGCGTACCCCGAACTCAAACTCTGCGCAATAAACCGTGGTAAATGATGTCAGTGCCCAGTCCGTCCCAGCAGGATATTCCACCACGGCCGCCTGCTTTTGTGCCGTTACATCACAGAATTAGAGTTGGGATTTGGGGAGTCCCGGGGGGACCCTCACTGCCCTCAGTTCTAGGGCCCGAAGCAGACAGCAAGCTGGGGCTGAAAACGCCCGTCTCGTCCTCC
>NW_010403816.1:0-278 GCF_000710305.1 Buceros rhinoceros silvestris
AGGTACGGGCCCGGCACGGGCCGTGGGGCGCGCAGGCTCGCTCGGGGGAACTGGAACCAGCATTTCATCTTACGTTGCACCTGCAGCACTGGCTAGACGTTATTTTTATGTATTAAAACACCCTTTTAAAAAATAATGTGCAGGATTGAGGTTGAAAAGACGTTTTGGAATATTTACAGTAATTCCCTGCCGCAGGTTTGGTTGCACGCGAAATGAAATGGAGCGGCTTGACCCAAACCCCCAGGACTCGGCAGGCTCCTGAACGGCAGGGGCACCCT
>NW_010403816.1:552-777 GCF_000710305.1 Buceros rhinoceros silvestris
GCTCAGCTTCAGCTGCCAGCTGGTGGCACAACACTTTTCCGGGGCAATGCTGGCTTTGGGCCCTCTCTTCTGGAGGGCCCTGTGCTTCCGGGGAACACACACTCCGTTTGGGCAGTACAAAGGCTCTTCTTTGTCTTCTCCACTGCAAGGCTTTTATGGTTTGCAAACCACAAAGCTGGGCTGCCTCTGCACTGACCGGGTTTGGTGTGAATTCTCCACAGTTAA
>NW_010403817.1:0-12653 GCF_000710305.1 Buceros rhinoceros silvestris
TTTTATAATGCAGCTTTAGAGAAAACATCAACAAATGATGCCGTAAAGCCCTATGGAAAGGACTCATCTGACTCACTTGTGTATCTGCACCTCAGCTCAACTTCCTCCCTTGTCTGTTGGGAGAGGTAAATCCTTTGGCTCATCCAGAGGTAAGGATCCAGACACACAAATGACTTGTGTTCCCCAAGATCAATCAAACCCCAGTTCTTCAAAATTAAATTGAAAGCCATAATTTTTCCAGGAACTGCTGGTTGCATTCAAGTTCCCACTGTCTCTGCCAAGAGTATTCAGAGTATTTGAAAATATTTGTTTTTCTCTAGAATTTTCTGACAAGCCTATCCCTTGCTATTGCCACAGAATGATTTGTCTTTCCTGGACCAAGTTTGAAATAAAAGGACACCCACATCAGTTCATAAATTCGATTTACCTCTATAATAGCAGCATCGATGCTGGACTGCAGGGACAGGAAGCCGTTGTACCAATACTTTGGGCTCTCACAGTGCTGCCATGAGTGATTGAAACAGTTATCTGCAAGGGCGAAAGGTTAAAAGCAGTGAAATGTAATTGGCCTTCACTACAAAAGCTGGTGACAAGCATGTCTATGCTCTCTGGGAAACTCTTCAAATGGACAGTGCCCACTGACAAAAAAAATAACAGTTTATTAAATATCTCAATATATGGATTATCTTAACAAAGTGATGCCGGTCTACGCTAGGCAATCACCTGCCCATAAATTCTCATTTTGTATTACCTATGTCTCCAAGGTTGTCATTGGGAATAACCACGCTCCCAACACGAAACCTGAGGTGATAGTGGAAGTTGTCCTTAAATACAACCCCTATAATTTCTTTATCTGAATTCCAGGCTTCTTCCAGGGCTCTCTCGTTTTCCAGTGCCTCCAGTTTTATACCTGTGGTGTGTAAGAAAAAACACTGTGATGAGTTTCTGTAGGTCTGGAAAGGTGTGCACAGGCATTGTGTGTATACTCGGCTTTTTTGGCGTTGTGACTCCTTCATCCCAGCTCTCCATGCTGGACAGGGCAGTGCCTTTAAACACTTCATACTTCACCAGTGGAAAAGTGTACCTCAAAAGAATGACCCAAATTGTCTTAACAGTGTTATTCTGTAAAGGCAGAGCTTTACAGCTCAGAAGCACACGCTGACCTCACTAGTAACTGAAATACTGGAGAAGCAATAATTGTGAGAAAAGAAGGTTTGGGATGAATTTTCTCTGCTGAGGCCACTGGAGAACCACTAAAACATGATACATTTACAGTACATTAAATAATGACTTATCTAAATATTTAAACACCAAAACATACCTTTCATTAGAGAGTTCAAGGCCACTTTATCCATTATCTGCCTTGTGGTCACAGTGGGAGGTGTGAAAGCGATGGTGACCCCGCTGGCATTATAGGCAGGATCATCCAACTGCCCGAGGTAGCTGTAAGGCACTTCAGGGTAGCGATTGTTCCACATGAACATGCACACTATGAACATCAGTGGCAGAAAGAACAGAGACAGCATCCACTCCTAGGTGTGGGGGAGAGCAGAGAAGAGAATTTAGTAATAAACCAGTCTAAAAGCGTATTTTCTGTGGGGTTAAACCATAAACAAGAGGCACTGAGTCCCACTGGTCTCTTAGATGTCGACTAACTAACAAGGTCTTTGTGTTGTGCCATCACCTCAGTACATCACTCTGCTCAAAGAGCCCATCTGCGCTCTCATGCATCACATAAAAAGCAGAAATGTGATCAGTTAAAAACGTGATGTCTCAAAGTGTTCGTTACCAGTCAGGCACTTGAAGGTTGAACTCTACCAAAAGATGTTGGTGTTCAGGGGCAGGCAGGGACTGGCCGCTCTCACTGGTTCGCTACTCACTTTTTTCTGATTTCAGCTTACCTGAAAGCTTTGCATCTTCATCCTCCGCTTGATAAGTAAATTTTTCCACAAGAGAATTTTAGTTTGCTGGAATACACTCATATTTCTCTGAAGCATCTTCATCTTTGCACCTAGAAAAAGTTTTTTTAAAAATTACTTTCAAATACAGCAAAAGCCAGAGCAGCAGTGACGGCCTTTATCTGCACAGGCCAGTCCTTGCACATGTGGACAGTGACACTTCTATTTCCTTTTTACTGCAGGAGGGAGCTGAATCAACTCAGTCTCCATGTGCGGAGCACAAGCCAGCCCTGCAGCACAACGTCTAGCAGGAGGGACCAAGAGACCTTGCAGTCCTCGACATACTCCCAGTCCTTGCATCTCAGCACTGATTTAACCAGAATTTCACAATTCTGTGCTGTGGAGGAGTTGTTTACGAAAATAAAAGGGAAGATCACGCTACAGGACCTAATTGGCTCAGGTGACCTTAATGTCCAAGAAATGACAGCAAGACAGTCAATTAAAATAATCAAGAACTTTTTGCATGTAGTTTTAACATGCTGTAGGCTTCACACCAAGAAGTGTTGAGCAACTCCTGGCTGTGGTGTGAGCTGAGCTCATACAGAAATCAGTGGCAGCTGAAGGCAACTCGGAAGTGCAAGAGAACAAATTCTTGGAAGTGTGTGGAGAGAGCTGCAGTTGTTGGGGCTATTAATGGAAAATGAGAAGTGAGCTACGAGTATGCATTGCTGTGTTCCTCCAAAAGATGTGGTCAAGGCAAAAAAAAAAAAAGGTGTTGGTTGCCTGGACTGATGCTGGTGGTGGAAACTTAGAGAAGCAGCATAAAGCTGGCTGTCAGAGGAAATCTTGCAGGTGACATATGTCCATATTAACCATCAGTAAAAGAATCATAAATAACTTTAATGAGCAAGAGGACTAAGTATCCAAATGTGGAAGGGCTACAGTCACGTTGCCAAAACGCTCTACTGTCGCATATGCAGCTAAAACGTGCTTTCAAGCAGATCTTCATTTCTAAGTGGTCTCAGGTAGAACTATCAGAGCATTTATAGACCTAATCCCTTCAGACTTTCCTGGAGGGAGGAGTTACATTGTCTTGTTCTCTTTGGGAGATGATGCCTCACGGTGCTGACAGGCAGATGAAGTTTATCTTCTCCCACGTGTTCATGTTCAGCCCGCAGGAGAGGCACATCTCAGCTGCAGTGAGGCAGCAGGCACCAAAATGCTGGAAAAGCAGCTGCCACACGCTGCAGACACACACACTGGTCCAGCACGTCGGGAGGGTGGAGCTGGGACACCGGCTCAGGAACAGCAATCTCCTGGGCTGCCATCACTCTGAAAATTTTTCCTTTTACAGATGATCTCACTAAAACCAGGTGTATAAAACCTTGAATTCAGCCTGTGCTAGTGACCTCTAGAACCCCTTGAGGAAACAGCAAAGTTAAACTTGCAATTGCTTGGTCACTTTTTCACCTAATGGAAGTAAAGTGTAAGACAGCTCATATCACCTTTCCACAACAGAAACGGGATTTGTGTCACAGCTAAAGCAGCTTTCCCTTTGTCCTTCATTTCAATCCTCTCGTACAGGAACCTTGACAAGCTGACACACTGCTGGAGTTTCGGCTTCACACCCCAGAGATCCCGGGTGGGATGGAGAGCTGGCACACCAGGTACCCATCACCGATGTCCCACATGTCTCCCCTCCCCATCACCCCTCAGTCCCGCCTGACCCCCAGCCGTGCTGCTGCAGGGTTTGGGCAGTTGGGGGATGAGTCAGGACTGATTTCGTTGCTCCTGCAGTATTTCTTAATTTGTAAGAGCGTTAAGTTGGACAGAAGACTTTTCAAATTCAATCTTTGGTTTACATTACACATAAGGAAAGATATCTGCTCCTCGTGTGTGCTGGATTACTTAAAATCCTGAGTTGGGCTCCCCTAATGCATCCTCTGAGCACCAAGAACCACTATAAATACACCTCCACCATAAACCGAGCTCCATTTCTCTGTTGTTTTATCCCAACGTAAAGTTAAAAAGACGCAGTCACTTTAAATAGTCACTAAGCTTGGTCACAAGCTGAACTCAGCCTGTTAGAAAGATGTCCAGTGTCCCGCCTACCCGTTCACATTCTTACTCAGTATTATTAACGATGTTATTAATTACTGGATGTTTTCATACTCTTTCAATAACATTTTATATTTGCTTTAAGTCTTACCTTAACGGGAAGGTTTTAAAGGAATCCCGAGTGTGCCCTTTGCAGAGTGCCTGTAAAAGCGGAGATGCTGAGCCTCCCCGATGGACTTGCCAGTTGTCCCAGCAGATCTCAGTGCTCCAGTGTCCACACACTCGTTTTTACACTCAGGCCCTTCTGCCAAAAGGCATTCCTCACACCATCACTCCGCTTGTCCCCAGCTTCCTCTCCTCTTCCTCCCTGGCAGAGCTTCAGATTTATTTATGTTATAAAAAGCAAAGAGAGCATATTGTTGTTGAGTTGCTGGAGCAGATTCTCTGAATAGTCACTTACGAAATTCTTGTGTCTTGGCCAAGAGAAGAAAAATGAGTCCAACGACGAACCACACCACAATCCTTTCTCTAACAGGCTGCGTTAAGTTTCTCGGTGCAGCAAGAGAGGCTGAAGTCACCAGCAGTACCAGGGCACGCTGCTGGGGCAGAGGAGCAAATGGTGCCTCTCACTTATCTCGGAATGGCAAAGGTTGTGTTTGCGAACTGTCCCAGCGCCACCAGCCAGCGCAGGAAGAGCAGGACAGCACTGCCTCCTGGCTGGCAACGGCTCTTCTCAGAACAAAACTCCTGACCAGCTCTGCACTTCTCAAGGGAATTGGTTTGGTTTCATCGCCAGGCTATGGAGCGTATTGGCCCCTTGGTCACCCACTGCAGCAGCACAGCTGAGGGACGGGTGGTGGGAGCAAGCAGATGAGACAGAGGCTGGGCTTGCAAATGCAGAGGAGCTGGATCTGCTTCCCTTTGCTCTGCCTAGCAGAAGAAAACCCACCCCTAGGATTTAAATAACCTTCAGATGATTCAGAGCTAGGCAGTCCCAGAGGCGTAACAGGGCAGGACACAGAGCGAAGTTCAGACCCGTCCCCAGCACATCTTGTGGGTGCTCAAACCTTCTCCTCCCCTTTCAACCCCTCCTCGCAAAGGGAAAAAAACCCAACCATAGGCAGAGAAGTGGCTACGTCAGCTCCTAGTCAAAGAATCCCAAGCAAAGACCCCTCCCTGCCCACCTCCTTGCCAGAGGTGCTGACGTTTGGAGATCATATGGAAAGCAGCACTCTGGGTGTGTGGGGAGGCTGCTTTGAGGGCTTTTCCTGGCAGGAGCAGCCCATCCCCAAGCCACGGCAGCCACCTGCTGATAACCTGCTTGCCCACATCCCTGCCTGCATTACCTAGACACGCATCTGCATCACCCACCTGCATCATCCATACTTGCATCGCCATCATCATCCACATGAACTGAGGAGCTCATGGCATGGGTGGGGGTCTTGCTTCTGTGTGTGTCCCACGGGATGGCACTGCCCCAGTCTTCCAGTGGGTCCCCAGCCCTGCCTTTCCAAGAGGCTGGATATGCTGGGAAACAGGGCAGTGGGGCACCAGGAGAAACATCTGGCTGCCAGCATGGAGGGAGTTTCTATTTTATTTATTTATTTGTATTCATTATTTAAAGCTAGCCATGGCAGACAAATGTCTAAGAAGAGATGCTGATCTGTTCAGACACGGTCATGGCGCTTGCCCCCATCTCCCTACCCCTCCCAAGCACCTACAGAAGATGAGGACTAGCAAGGAACCCACGCTGTCTTCCCAATCACCAAAGCAAGTCAGACACACGTGCTGTGGGCAGACCTGTTGAGCCTACTGTCTGCTTCAACTTTACTGTGGATCAAATTTTGACTCCAGATACCAACTGTTTTTTTTAAAGAAGGCTATCTAAGTGCTTCTGGTTTTCATTACACTTTTCCAGGGACTGCCGAGTCCTTTCCTCTCTCTATGTTCCCAGTGGCGAGAACCAGAGATGGGCCAAGGTGGCCTGAGCTGAGACACAGAGCAACAGCAGATTTTTGGGTCAAAACACAGCCCCACACCCCTCCACCAGAAAACGCCACCTTCGTTGGCCACATTACACCAGCCCAAAGGCTGTTTCCCAGGACTGAGCAAGCCAAAGCCCAGACGACCTTCCACCATCTTCTCCTGTGAATCTTTTCGAGTCAGGCTGAGCAGGGGTGCAGATGAATGGCAGGCATCCATTTGTCAGAGCATAAAAGCTTTATTTATCAAAATAATAATTCTTTTTTTATTTGTGAGGCAGAAGATCTACAGAGCGGTGTGTGTTGTGACATGGGTAACCAAGTCCTAGGGCTGCATCTGACCACACTTATCAGTGATTAAATATGCTGAATATTTTCCTTTGCGGCTCCAAGGGCTCAGGGGTGAAGTGGCCTCTGCTCCACAGCCCCATCGGGTGTCGCATCCAGGTCATGCTCCTCCAGGTCCCTGGTGAGGTCTACAAACACCTGCAACGTGTTGCAGCAGAAACAACTCCATTATTATCGAAGACTGAGGGTATTTACACTGGTCACAGGCTGTTTCTTCTTTTTACACAGGCTGATTCTAAACATCAACATACCTGTTGCAAAGTGTTCAATGACAAGCTGTACTCCTCAAGCCTGAAATTGTGTTTAGCTGTGGAGGGATGGAAAAGGCATCCTTAAAAAACCAACACCATAGGAACTATTCAAAAGCAATCTTCTTAGTTGATCATTTCCTCTTACCTGCTTCTAGCTTGGAGAAAGACTGGGATAGAGGTAATGCATCTTCCATGGGTATCTTGTAGATAAGCAATGAAGAAGTCCTGAAAAAATAATAAAAAAGAATGAATTCATCATTCATCCGGTTCCTCCATGTTGCACCCAGGACAGTGACTCAGCACCAAGGTTTAGGGTGCTTGTAGGGTTACTGTCCTCCCAGGTGAATTACTGAGCAAGGTCGGTAGAAGCAACAGAGCGTCCCAGCACAAGCCCGGGCTGGGTGTGCAGCCCACAGGGTAGTGACCTTTCCTGCCGAGCCGCATAGGGGAAGAGGCGCAGAATTTCAGCGTGGAGAGCATCGGTTTGCCCCGCATCCATCACTTTGACTTCTAGGTGGTAACTTCTGCCAAACTTACTTTTCAGATCCTCAAGGGAACCAATGAACCTGCAGAGAAGGGACAACATTGCTCAAACCATCATAAACAGCAAACAAAACAATCACTTGCTATGAGCAGCAGATGTCATCTTACTCATCAGCAGTTTACACCGTGCTGCTAAACCAACCAACCTCCTCACAAAACTGTGCTTGTTACACACTTGGGACAAAACAAACCAATGCCTTCTATTAGAGTAAGAAGAAAAAACTAGCGACCCCAAAATCAAACAAAACACAAAACCCAGACTAAAACTCCGGTGACATCCTGACAAGTGATGGGACCCTGGTGCCCACCGCAGCTGTCCTGACACCATGATGGCCACCCGGTCACACATCGCCGAGGCCTCTTCCAGGTCCTGTGTGCTGAGGATGGCTGCCCGCTCCTTGCTTCTCATGGTAGTCCGAATCATTTTCCTGGGAACAGAGGGATCTCAGTTACTTCCTGAGAACAGCCAGAGAAAATCTGGTGTATGTCTCCCTCCCAAAAACCAACCAAAAAGATAAAACCATAAAAAAGCAGCTGACTATTTAAAAAACTTCAGTTATCTTGCTTAAAGATGACATGTGGTTGACAGTGCTCTGTTGCAATTTGTCATGTCAGCATCCCTCAAATTCTACCCTTTCAGTGTAAGCTTTTGAGGAAAAGCTAGAGCAAGCACTGGGGCTGAGTGACGAAAAGGAGGAACTACCTAGAATTCTTTTGTTCTGAAGAAAACAGGAATTTTAGACTTTTGTACCAAAATGCATGGGTTCACCTGACGTCTACACAATTTTTGGGGGGTGTGGTACCATTAAAATTACATCTGATAATTAGTAAGGGCTTACTGACTGCTGAGTGAGGAGTTTAGTGAGTGGTACCTCCCCCCGCCCCAGGTGTTAGGAGAAAGGGAAAATGAAGATGTACTCTGCCACTGAGGCAGCTGGTTACTACAACAGGGTAGGAAAGACCCATCCTGTCCAGTGTTACACACTCCTCAGGTTTGCTAAAACTAGGCTGCTCACCACATTCGGCGCTGCCCTTTCAGGTCCATGCCCACTGATGGCTCATCCCAAAGCATCACCATCGGGTCTCCCAGGACGCTCAGTGCAAAACACAGCTGAAAAGGGAAAGACAGCGAGGTCAGGTCTGCTTTTATTTTACCTGCAAAACTGCTGAGTCGTCCTGCTACACCTACAGTCTTCTAGAAGCCAAACCTCTTGATTCCAAAATGCAGGAGGAACAGGGATTCAAAATAACCCACCTCAGATGTTCCTTGTTAACATTTTAACTTCCCAAACCCATCTTTCCCCAAAACTCCCAGCCTGCCAAAGACCTGAAAGTGGGTTTCCTTCCCCTTTACTGGCAGATACAAGGTGGTGGGGCATGAGGAGGTGATTACCGTGTGAAGCCACACAATGCAGGAGAGCAGGGAAAGAGGAGGAGGGGGGTGGGTCCTGCCGGGCTGGATTCAAAAGCTATCAATGAAAACAAACCAGGCTAGGAGCCCACTCTGCTGAGGGTTTTCTGCGCACCACAGTCAAGGAAGAGCGAGCAGGATTTGCTCCAGCACCAAACACAAATCTAACACGTACCTTTCTGGCTTCTGCGGCAGGTAACCTCCTAACCGGGGTTTTGAAATGGGTCTGGAGATCCAAGGCCTTTGCTATGCTGTGGGGAACAGAAAGGAATAATCCTGAGATGGCCATCTCTGCTAACGCTGTGGTCAGGGGGCCTGAGGACCCAGGGACGGACTTGGTTTGGCTGGTGCGCGTCACCTTGGGTTACCTGGGGATTTCCCTCCTAGCTCGGATGGTAACTTTAGGAGTTTTTGCAGAAACTCTAGAGAGTAAGTGCAGCTAATGAGAGAAGTGACCGACTCACATAACTGCCCATCAACTGGAACAAGTTCGGTTTTTTTTTTCCTGAAGTTTTCTAGATAAATCAGGGCTAAAATCTTCATTGATAATGGATTGAGAACAGCATAAAGCTGTTGGTCAGAAGGAGATCCCGTTTCTCCAGGACAAAGAGGCACTGAGGGTGCTCTCTCTTAACCACACTAGCCAGGTTCATTAGCAGAGAAACCTCTCCCTGCCCTGTACCTCTGGGGAGAGGAAGAACCAAAAGCTGAAATCGTTTGGCTTTGTACCGGCTGATGGTGACAGCTGCATCTTCTTTCCTCATCCCCCTCACGGCAGCGTACGCCTCCAGATGCTGGTGCATGTTGAGGTCTGGCCAGAGTGGGTTCTGCTGCGGGCAGTAGCCCAGGCCCCCCAGGCTGCCCTGCCCCGGGCAGGAGGCAGCTGCATCGCAGCCCCTGAGCAGCACCTGCACAAACACACGCGCCCCCAGAGCTGTAGGGAGTTATTCTGGGTTGAGTCAACCAACCCCTTGGAGACGATAACGTTTTCGCCGGTGTGGTGAGGATCTTCATTAGCACATGGAAAGCACAGGAGCAATCATCACCATCTACCGTGACTTCTGCTCCCCCGAATCCAGGACAGCCTTGTCACAGAACCGGACGGTATTTACCACCACAAAACTCTGGGTAGTTACACCAACATGGAACTGTCTTTTCCCAGTAATCCTTTTCTACTGCAATCGCTCAATCCCCAATCTGTAACAGCAATTTCCCCTCCCCCAGCACACGTCATTAATCATTCTGCACATAATTAAGTGATGGATTGTTACTGGCCCAACCCTGTCCACATTCTTTTTCAATTTCCTGCTTTTGCAAGGCTGTTTAGGAAGAATGTTATTACTTTTTAGTGTCAATGTTTTTTACGGGGCTTCTGAAATTTCACGTTTGGTTTCAACAGCCCGTTGAAGATTTTGTGCAGCTCGAACAGTTAAATCTGTAACACTGATTTTGATGAAAACTGGAACGTGCTTTGAGTAAATCCAACTTTCTTCTTATTTCCGTAGATACCCAGGGCTGCATGTACATTAATTCCCTGACTTCAGGACCATGTTACTGGTTTGCCTTATCACATCCTCAATTTATAAAGGCATCAAGGTCATCCCCCCCGCTGCTCCAAAGGAATCACCTACCTGCCCAGCAGTCACTGTTACGTCTCCAGAAATCATATTTATAGTTGTGCTTTTTCCAGCTCCGTTGGTTCCTAACAGACCTAACACTTCTCCTGGAACAAACGGGCAAGAACTGTTAATAATAATTACTGTGAATAAGACCTTTTCCCCTGCATGCTGGGCAATATCTAAAAATACAGTAGGAGAAAGGCTTGTGCATTAACTTATCCCCAGAAATTAAACCCATGAACACAGGAGCTGGGGCACGTTGGGGCTGGTTACACACAAGAAAATTCTAACAAAAATGTGATCTCCAAATGTGACCTTCACAGTAGATTTTAGTGATTTATAGGGAGTGGAGCAAAATACTCGAACCTTTCTTAACCCTAAAAGAGAGGTTTTTGACAGCAACTTTCTTCTTTTTCTTAAAGATGGAACTGGCTTTCTTGTCTTTGTATTCCTTGCGCAAACTGTCGACAACAATGACCAGCTCCTGTGGAGAGAAGAAGTGGGAGATAAAAACTCTCCTCCTATCCCATGAGACAGCTCATCTGTTCTTACCGTCAAGCATGACTCTTCAAAGAGAAAATGTCTAAATTAAAAGTCCAGGAAACAGAGCAACAGGAAAAAAAAAAAGGAAATAAAGCAGAATGGGAATAAAAATGCAGTGCCAGCTAAAGTCCTCCTGCTGCCAGGGCGGTTGTGGGCTGGATGGCGAGCTGTGCACTTGGACGTCAGATCAGTAAAGGGGAAGCGCATGAGCTCAGAAAGCAGAGACAGAGCTGACGATGGAGAGTGGAAAAGACGCCAAGCCAGCAGGCTGCTTTCACCTCCTCCTGCTGCAGGCAGGCCACCGCGCTGCCCACCCTCTCCCTCTCCTCCTGGACTTCTGGGGGCTCCTCCCCAGGGGGGTCCCTGTTCTGGCAGGCGACCACTTTCCTCCGCTGGATCCTACGAGCAGAGGAGGAGAGACGGTGTCACTGGAGATCGCTTCCAAAAAGACCTGATGTTACAAATTTGCTCCCAGGGCAGCGCCAACACAGCGCCCTGCAAAATTTGTTTGGATGTGGGGAGCTGTTCCACAGACAGTGTTTGCTCAAATATTTATTCGTGGGGGATAAAAAAAATCCCACTGACATGCAGGAGAAAATAAAGGCCAGCTTTAGCTTTTCCCTAAGCATTGCCTGGTCCCTCACACCACACACGCCAATAATCTGTTCAAGGAGAATTAAAATCCTTGGGGCGGTTTTTCAAAGCTATCAGGGCATCTAACCCCAGGCAGAGTCACATTTGGTAATGTCTGATGATTTAGTGGTTTTTAACGGATCTTTGGTGGTCAGTCACACGCTGTTGGTGACAGAAAAGCAGCGAGCAGGTAGCAGAGGACCCCAGCGTGATGAAGCTTTAGGGGAAGCCTCTCTCCTGCAGAGAGCAATACTGACACATTTGACAAGGAGTTAAAATGTTGGATTTCAGTTTGTAGCTGTTAATTTAACCAGCTGTAGAGAAATGACCTGAAATCTCAGCTGTGAAGCTTAATCTAAAAAAAAAAAAAAAAAAAAAAAAAAAAAAAAAAAAAAAAAAAGCAAAAATCACATTTTTCTTTCTAAGACATTGTAGTTCAACTGACTTTCTGTTGCAACACTCTGGGTTGGAATTTACTTCCAGACACACTCAGGGAAAATCCAGTAAGTAAAGCTGGAAACTGTAATGACCCAAAGGAATAAAAAAAAATCCCTCCCTCTGTTCTCAGTTTCCTCCCCTCCAGATAAAGGTTTGAACTAAAACTATGATCTTTACTCACACTTTGCAAAATGTTCTTAAGTTCACTCCTCCCCCTCTCCTGCTGTCAGGCCGAGCCCGGATGGTCCTGCCTGGCTGTGCAGCACCCAGCCCACCCTGCAGACCGGGATAACCATGGCTTGTCACAAGGCACCCCGGCTGTCCGGCACACACCTGAAGATGGGATCAAGGCTTGTAACTGCTCCTCCATCTCTTATCTCCAAACAGCGCAGGAGAAGAGCAAAAATCACACAATGGATGTAGGGCTAAAAGCAAAAATGAATTCGGTTTGTATGGAGAGAAGGTAACACCACGCTCGGTTACGGGAATGCGGGGACTTATCTAGTTTACTTCAGCTATCAAAAAGGTTTAAAAAGCGAAGCAGTTAAATCGATGATTTGCATATGTCTCACACGCAGACCATTTGCAAAATACTTGACTTAGCAGTGCTTTTTAGCTCAGACAATCCGCACCCCAACAAACATCCCATAGGATCAGAGATCGCATCTTCATTTTTTTTAGAAGCAACATTAGACACATTAGTTGATTAATAACGTCTGACACTTAATGAGCCTGACACATGAGCTCCACTTAATCCCCTCACCATTTCTGTGCATGTGCTACAGGGGTCACATGAGACGCAAGCCCGTGAGTACTTGGATGTATCTCCCCTGCCAACATTGAATGTGAAATTTTGAGCACATAACCCACGCTTTACAGGGAGTCATACAAGCCCAGTGCAAGTCCATCACATTACAACAGTCACTCTT
>NW_010403817.1:12743-18006 GCF_000710305.1 Buceros rhinoceros silvestris
TCTTTCCAAAACAACCATCATCAAATTGCTCCTTACTGCAAAGACAGATATGAAGACATAACTCCGTGGCTCATGAAAATAATCTTCGTCCATCATGAAGAAATACTACAAGAAAAAAAAATCAATCAGTTAGAAAAATTCCTTAGCACAGTGAGCCTCAGTGCTGGGTGGGAGCATGTGGGGGGTGAGGGATGCTTGGCTTTTCTTCAGGATGGGGTAAAGGAGTTTTGTTCTGTGTTTATTTGGGGCGGGGGATCATACTGCCTCAAAGAGCTGTGGCTGCCTCGGCTACAGGTAATTCAGAGGTGCTTCAAATCAGCCAGGTTAGGTCGACCTTTTCCATCATTGCTCTCTCTTCCCCAACTTTTCACTTCTTTCTGTCATCTCATTTCATCCCTCCAGGTCTTCCCACCCCAACACTTTCCCCTGCCACACTGCCCTGGCTGCCACAATACACTCACTGTAACAGCTTTTCGTAGCTAAACAAACCGAAAAGATCCCAATCAAACAAAGGATTAGCAAGTCAAGTCTTGGTCCCTCCTCTCACTCCCCAGCCTGCATCTTTTCTGTGGTCTTTTCTCACTCTCTCTTTTTGACAGCTGGCACTTTGAGACAGGGAATTTGGAAAGCGCCTCTTGCTTTTCCAGTTTGCACCATTAGGACCATTACTGAATCTATTAGGACATGTTTAGTTACCAGTTCAGAGAAGCTCAACCAGCTCAGCGGTGGAAATGTAGGAATCAGAACAGAGAAGGCGAAATAAATTTTTTCATCTGGTGCACTGCATATGAAGGCAGTGAAATTCACCTGGAATGAAGCAGAAGTATTTCCAAAATTAATGTATTAATGTTGCTAAAAAACAGACTATTTGTTGCTGATTTGAGTTATTCTGCTGAGTATCAGTATATTTGAAATGAAACATCATGTGGCCAGATGTGTAAACCCAACACTTCAGAGCGAAGATTCATTTCACTTACCAGAATTAAGATGAAAGACCAAATGTAACGATTACTTCGTCCCGTGCGAAACTTAAAGGCAATTAAATAGACGAGGAGGACAAGAGATACTCCGTAACCAATGACACAAGTGATCTAGAGAGAGATACTGATGTCAGCGACAAGGGGGTGGATGTGGATGTATGAAAACCTGCCTAGAGCAGCCCCTTTCCACCAGAACACTGCAAGCAAAAACTCACTGCAAAATGAGGGAGGGGGCTTAGTGTCTGCCCCTTTTCCAGCACGCAGAGCGCTCACCAGAGTCAGCATGCTGATGGCCTTCAAGGGGCAGGTGCGGTTTAAGATCACCACAACCACAAACATGAGGCACATCAGGGTCCAGAAGAGTGGGACATCCACCAGCGCCAGCCCGCACCAGTATGCAGAGGGGAAGAGCCCTGCGAGCCGGAGCTGGGCACGAGCCTGGAGCTGAGAAAGCAAATGGGAAAAGGGAACTGGTTCAGAAGAGTCTAAAATACCATTCCTGACATTACCTTCGCTCCTCCATTCCCTGGCTGACCCTTCTGCTCCTTTCCAAGCACTTTCAATTCTTTCTTAGTTCTACTGTTGTTTAAAAACACATTATTCTTAAAAAGAAAAAACATCCTTCTGACCCCCCAAATCTTTATTACCACCCAAACTGTTCTGAGCCCCAGCCGATTCCCTGATTGCAGGGTAACGCATTTGTGTGGCTGTATTTCTTCTGGCATCCCAGAAATGCCCACCCACGCGTGAACCACTCTCCAGAGACGTTGCATTCGCATTGACTCCTTGCTAAGACCACTTCAGCGGGTGACTTTTACCTTGTAATCCCCCATGCTGTGCACTGCAAAATGAGGAGGTAAACCAGCGGCCAACAGCAGCATGTAGGAGAGACAGAAGAAAAAAATGTTGTCCCTTAAATGTGAGGTTTTTATCTGTGAAAGAGAAGTTTAGAGTCATCAGTAATTGACAGCTGCTGGGAGAAAATCTGGCTAGCTGGATGTTCATGGGATGGTTCAATACCCAAGTGAGCAGTTACACTAATGGTGAGTCGTTTGTGTTTAAGAATGCAAACCAAAGCAATTACAAAAGCATGTAGTGTCTGAGAGTTTGCAAAAAGTTTTGGAATTCCTGTAAATTGCTGGAGGCGGAGACCATTTTTTGATGCTGATTCTTGCCAAATGGATGCTGAAGAAAGGTGGGGTTTGCAAGGGCGACTGTTGTATTCCTGCCATACAGTCACATGGCACAAGCTTGCACATCATGTGGCACTGAAATCTTACAGACCTCCCGAGCACTGCAGAAGTTGTCATCAAACAGCACCAGTACTGACCACTGAGCAGTGCCCCCAGGAAGCGGCCAGCAGTTCGCACACTGACCCCAACCCTTGGAGGCTGCTCATCCAACCAGGTTTCCAATCTCTCCGCTTTTTGTCACCTCAGCACTGCTATTAACTTCCACCGTGAAAGGTGGGACACTCACCCTGTAAAAGGGCTCACTCCAGACACGGAAGCGCGCGGTGGAATTGAAGAGCCTCAGGAAGGTGTTGCTGAGGACGTTCACGAGCAGGGGAAAACAGGTGATGTCTTCTGGACTGCACAGTATCGTGAATTGGTAGCTCTGAAGATGTAAGAGCAGAAGACGTTACCTTCACACCCGTGAGAAGCGTGAGGAGGAGCTGGCTGCAGTGGGGGGTTAGAGAAATGACAGAGGCAATTGTCATTGGTGTGACCACAGAGACCTGAAGTGTCAACAGGCACCACGAGCAAAATGACTGAGAAAGACAAGACTTTCTCACAGTGGAATGAACCAGCTACAGTCCTGGCTTCCCACAAACAGAGCTACCGATATTATTGAACGTGTCAAAGACATATTCTCCTTTTTGCTGGTGCCTGTGTTTCACTGTGCCTCACTTAAAGACTTTTCAGAAAACCCTGCTGATACACAGGAGGGAAGAAGAGACGCCTGCCTCACCTTGCCTTCCCGGGAGATTTTTAAAGCTCCTTTGTGTGGTGGAAGGGTTGTGATGTTTTTCTCAAGAGTTATTTCTGGGATGATGCTTTGAGCCTTCAGAGCAGCAATGAAATCCTCAATTTGCGAGCCTGAGGTCAAGTCAAAAAGAGAAATTAGAGCAATTAGAGGTTTTTTTCTTTAAATATAAAGAAGTTTTCATATAGACAAGTTCCCACTTGTAAAGCAGAGGGATGTTAAAAACCCCAAACATTCTGAATCTAAACAAACTATTTTCTCAATTTTTTCTATTTTAATTAAACTGCTTAAACACTATGTTTTCATACTTGCTTTGTTTATTTTTGTTTGCTGGTTTGAAGTTTGCCTGGTTCATGACTCTTTCACAGTTATCGCTAAAATTTTATTTGATTTTGTTCAGAAGAGAACACCTCCCAAAGCCATGAATACACAAAGGAACATACAGAGAGAGCGAGGCAAGGCTGGTCTGTCAGCCCTGAGAGGACTCAGGGTGGTGCAGAAGGTAAATCAACATCACACGTTGTTCTTCACCTGTATCATTGAAGATGAGAAGGTTTGCTGCTTTATTTTGAAATTTCTCTTCAGTGGGAAGAAAATAGGAGCTGTCCGTGACCTCCCAGCTGCTGTAGTCGTCCCGCAGGTGGAACGTAACGAAAATGAGGAAAATTGGAAGGATAAGGATTCCAAAGAACAGCAATCTAGTTGGAAAAAACAGACCAGAAGTGAGGCCACGGGAACTCCACCTTTAACAAATCGTGTGATTTATATTGAGAAAGACAAGGGGAAATTCAAAACTTAAGGAATTCAGAGCTTTACCAGTCCGACTGTCCTTATTACTGCAGCTTTTAAACATTTTCCACCTAATTCTCTGCTTCCAAACATCTCCGCTGGTTTTTAAGCCTTCCCTCAGTTTCTCGAGGGAATGACCAAATCCTCTGAAAAGCATCAAGCCAGCACGAGGGTCGCAGAGCAGGCAAGAGCTCCCATACTTACATGGACCTGAGAAACTTTCCTTCGTGCCTTAGTTTCAAGAAGCGAACTCTCATCACGGCACACACTTGTTGCCTCCAGAGAGCCATCCCGCTCACTGCCATGCTCCCCTCTTCCGAAAACACCGGGCTTTGGTCTCTCTCCTTGAGGTCTCCATCTTCTGTGTGTTCAGCACAAGAAATGCCATTATCCACGAGCATTTAAAGGACACATTTCAATCACAAACAATCAACAAGGATCTTCTGTTCCGAGTGAAGGAACACTTTTAATTTTTAGCCAGAAAAGAAACAAGTGCAGAGAAAAGGAGCCATAATTTATCCAGAACATGATTTACATCACTGAATTCAGACTGGCTGAACCTGGGCTTGTATGGCAACACCCGCAGTATCTTCACTTGCCTTGTGAAATGCCTTCTGGCTAGTTTATCTCTTCCCATCTCCTGGTCTGGGCAGTTTACCCTTCAAAGGCAAATACCCTTCCAACATCAGCCTTCAACACTTGTGCTTTTAAAAGACTATGGGAAGTTATGACGGAATCACCTAGACTGCTCCAAGAAGATACTCTCCACTAAAGGGAAGTTGAACACAACTCCACCTACCAAAATTCACATTTAACAGAAACTCATCAGATATTCAATTAAAATGTAAGTATATATGGAACCTTAATCACACCACACTTGAAATTGGTGTCAATGTTTTACCTTCTTGATCGATGGCTTCCTCACCCTCCAGCTTCAGGAAAACCTCTTCCAGGGTTGTCCTGCTAACCTCGTAATTAACAACCCCCTGCAAGAGACTGCTCTCGAGGTGGCTGAACAGATCTGCACAACAGAAACACCCAGAGCAGAAACTCAGACTGGCGTGATTAATTCCAGCATTCGCATCACTGATCTCCGTAACTTAAAAGCCAAAATTATTGTGCTTATTAGAGGAAAGGAGTAGAAAATGCAGAGTTTTTGATTGACATGGACCTTTCTGGTGGGAGAAACCTCATCCTAGAACCAGAGAAGACTCAGTGGACTTGACTTAGTAGGCTGGTTGGTGGATTTTCTTTTGTTCATCTGCATTATTAATATTTGCATGTCCATTAGAGGCTTTCTTTAAGGCTGATGTTTATGCAGCTCTCCTAATCCCATGCAGTATGGACCAGGGGACATGCTTATTCCCTTCACAGCATCTTTACTTTCTGCTTCCCTCTACAGCCCTGGCACAAGGACAGGTTTTCTTACCTGGGAAGCTGTCGGTGTTTTCCAGAGGTAACATATAACTTAGCTCACCCCGCTTCTGCACTTTCAGCATGGCAGCAGG
>NW_010403817.1:18099-19403 GCF_000710305.1 Buceros rhinoceros silvestris
GGAATGTACCGTTTGACCAGGGATGATGTAAGCTCAGCGTCACACAGGTCGTTCACGTGCATCCTGTTTGTATTCAAAAGCAATTGCTTTAATATTAAAGGAAAAGAAAAATGCCTCATCTATTTAAAATACAGAGCCAATAGTTGTTCTTCAAGCCATAGGGAAACCTCCAAAACTGGGCAGCGTTTCACTGGCAGTGTTTACAGACGCCTGCAGCGTCCCTGCCTTTGCCATGAATGCAAGGAATAGTTGAGGTTAAGAAATAATGATTCTTGTCAGTGCTACTCAACCGAGAGCGCAGAAATTAAACCAAAGTAAAACAAGTTAACATTAAAGATATTGTACGTCACTCTGGCACCACAGAGCGTGAGGAAATTGCTGTTCATCCTACTGTGGTCCCCTTTTGGCTGTGAAGGAGGTTGCAAAGTCATTTTAGCTGCATGGCCAGTGGTCCCAGGACTGGGTTCCAAAGAAGTGCAGCTCGCTATCCAAAGCAAAATATTTTTAGCAGCCTCAGAAGCCTTCTAAACTGAGTTGTCATTCTATTACTCTGTACAGAAGTTTTGTAGAGACAGAGACTTGATGAGAAAATAGATCAACTAGAAGTTTCATAAAAAGAGTGCTGATCAAAAAGAAAAGGGTTTACCTTAAGAGGTAGCCAATTCCCCATTTTCTCTTCAAGTACAGAGATGAGCCAACACACTGCAATCTCCCACGTGAGAGGAAAGCTTTCCGATCTAAGGAGGTACGAATTCAAGGGATTTAGGGGGGATTTACAGCAGCCCAGTAGCCTGCCCTCACTCTGCTCCTTCTGAACTCACAGTCATTTTTATAATGAAGTCAGGAGGAGTAAAACCCAGCCAGTGCTCAAGTTTTCTCTTTTAAACCACTGCCTTTCTCCTAAGCATCAAGGCTCATCTTTTAATTACACATCCTTACAAGATTGTGGAAACATTCCCATGCAGCCCAGGAACAATAACGAAACAGGAAAGTTGTTAATTCTAATGATATCACTGATTTGTGGGGGTGCTTCTAGGGGTACAACCAGGTAATACGTAACTGCTTCATCCTGAAGCAGTCTTGGAGGGGCATGTCATCCCTGTTTTAGCCTTCACTCAGCCTGGGTTGGGTGGTTGCTACCAAACGAAATGTGTTCAGAGAGCACAGACTGCATCATGACGCGACCCAAACATGGCTCTGCAACGGGAAACCCTTGTTTGCAAACCACAGTCAACCACAGGGTGAAAATCGGGGCTCACCAGCACAAACATCGGCCTCCTCCATGGACTGGGTTGTGAAGAGCG
>NW_010403817.1:19506-43959 GCF_000710305.1 Buceros rhinoceros silvestris
AAGAGCGTCACGCGTCCAGTCTGGCGTTCCTTCAGAAGGCTCCACATGTGGTACCTGGAGCAGGGATCCAACCCAGCCGTTGGCTCGTCTAAAAGCAACACCTGCAAAGGTGAATAAGATCAAACTTCCACTTGTCCAAGCCAGCATCTCCATGTTTATATCATTTCAAATCATGCTTTTGACGATCTCACTCTATGAATAAAATACAACCTCAAATTTCAGCCATTTTATTGCTTTTTCTCCTATTACACTTTTAATTTTCAAATACAGTTCTCATTGGCGTAGATTCCTCGATCCTTCCAGCAGCCAAGTGAAGCCATAGGTCAGCAGACTTGGAGTACCAAGGGGAAAGTAAATATCCTCATGCCTAGCCAAAATGGAAAGCCACAAGCTAACCCAGTACACGCTGTGTGTGTAAATATGACCAGTCCCTACCTGGGGATTCCCTAAAATTGCAATTCCGAGAGACAATTTTCTTTTTTGTCCGCCACTCAGAGCATCGGCACGAACATCCTGAAGGTTGGTGAGATCCAGGCTCACGAGAACTTTCTGCACCTTGGCGATAGGAAAGACAACATCCAGATTTTCAAAGCACTGGTCGCATTTCAGTTCATAATTGGCTACACACAGAACAGGAGAGGATAACATCAAGATTTAACACTTAGCTATTTTAAATGGCTTTGCTTAGAGAGAAATACTGCAAACCTGAATTCTAACTCTTACAGCATGAAAAAAGAATTGAAAAAAACCCTTCTCCCCCGTATCAGGGTTGTTCTTGTTTCCACAGAACAAGATGCTGGTGATAATGTTTTTTGTTTTTTTTTTTTTTTTTTTTTTTTTTATAAAAAAAACCGTATCAGGGTTGTTCTTGTTTCCACAGAACAAGATGCTGGTGATAATGTTTTTTGTTTTTGTTTTTTTTTTTTTTTTTTTTACAAAGAAAGCTCAAACTATCCAGGGTGCCAGAAAACAGAAGTCAGTGATTGACAAGCACATACTAACCTCTTGCTCTACTTCCTTCCGCTGAACCCCCTTGATGTGAGCAAAAGTTCTCAGGTTTTCCTTTACTGTTAAGGCTTCAAAATGCAAATTTAATTGGGGGCAAATCCCAACCATTGCCCGGATTTCTTCCATATCCTGTACTTCAGAGACTCTGTAGTTGTATATCATTGCAGACCCTGCACACAGCAGAGAACGAAACCAATTCCATACTGTCCAGTATTTCCCAGTTACGAGGGGAAAGCAGACTGCTTTGTGTTCAAAACTTTGCTTAAATTCCAGCACTGTGGATGTTTCTCAAGTGTTTAAAAAAACAAAAGGCAAAGTAACTTCATGTTGTCCAAAGCTTTCACACCACTCAAAAACATTGCAGAGCACCAAATCTCTCTCCTATGAGCTAAAACATATTTCCTATAGGTGTGCAGGTCCTGGAACACATCAGGCCATCCGGATGGAGAAAGAACGGTCTGCCTACACATGCATACATGAGCATGCCCACGAGGGATGCCCTGGCCCTGAAGCTCCCTTGAAGCAGCAATCTGCACTGTCAAGTCAGGCTGAATGACTGAGGGAATGACTGCAGCTTTACCCCTTACACTTGAAAAAGCAAACATCTCCTCTTTAGCACTCAGGTCCATCATCTTACCTGCTGTAGGCTTGGAAAATCCACTGAGCACATTTAAAAGAGCTGTTTTTCCAGATCCACTGTGACCAAGTAATGCAGTGATCTGGCCTTCGTATATGTTTAAGGACAAATCTAGAAGAGAAATTGGATAAAATTTAGGATGGGAGTTTGTGAGAAACAGACTTGTACCTGCAGCTTGCTGCCCAGTATGGCAGAGGAGTGATACTTCTTCTGAAGCTGAGAGGCAAAAACACAGATCTGAAAACATGGGTTGCATTTTCAGGAGTTAGGGCTAAACTTAGTGAGGAACTTGCAGTCATGTCAAGATTGAATGGAGGGAACAAGTGTATTAACTTCAATAGCTACAGTATTTTGTCTTCCTATGTTTTGTATGAGGTTCATAACCCTTTATTTTAGCGTGGCTTGAGAGTCCACAGAGAGAGAAGAGCCCACAGTCTTTCCGACACACAAGATTTCAAGAGTTGTTTCAAAGCAGCCAGACTTTGCTACCTCATCTCCTTTTAAAAAAAAGGCTTATTTTGTACTTTCGTGGGTTGTCTTACTCAACATGAACCATAATCACAACGATATTTTCACCATCACTTGCAGTTCTTGTTAACAAATATCCCACCACGATGCTACGACTACGCCGACTACTTGCCTCCCTGCAGCTGGCAGATGTGCAAGTCCTTGGAGAATACCACTGAGGCTGTGGCAGCACCTCGGCTATAGCCAGGCACCAAAAAACCAAGTTTTGTTTGCCCCAAATAGTTTACATTCTGTAGGGAAGTTTGTGAGGGTATTTTTAGAGTGCTTCATCACTGCAAACCCCACAGCTTTTAAGGAGACTTCTGCTGTTGCAAAAAATAATAAACCGTCATTTTTCTGGTGCGAACAAGGAGATAACAACATGGTAGACATTTGCCAGCAATTTACGCCAGCAGAAATAACCACTGTGTAATTTATTTTCACAGTGCTGGAGGCAGCAGTAAGTGCCTACCTTACACTTCAGAACAGTTTGGGTTCCTATCTAGTGAAAAAGGAAAGAAAAAGGATTACAAAACCTCTCTTACCACTTAAAGCTTCGGTTCTCTTGTCCTTCTTCTTGTATATTTTTTTAATATTGTTTAGTCTATAGAAAGGTAAACAAGCCATTACTATTGAGTCTCACAATTTTGGCATATTCCCTCTGCCTCGAAAGAACCTTTGAAACTACTGGAAGACTATTTCTCAACCTCCTTCTCCAACTGGTCCTGCTCTTCCCCACCCGAAGGAATCGCTTCATGCAGTTTGTTTCTTGCACCCATCAAAGCAGAATCAGCCAACGTGCTTTTCTAGAAGACGTTTAACAGGTTTCAAAGTCAAACTCGATGAATGCTCAGTGGATGAAGCAGGAGGCTCCAGGGACTGAGATAACACATGGCCATATAATTCAAAGGGATGACCTAGCTATTAATTCAGCAGATTTATATTTGCTTTCTAGTACTAAGCATTGAATGAAACCCTGAACAGACCCTCCCTTGCCCTTGTTGGCCATGAACCTCAGCTGTTATGTTAGATGGCTCCGTCTAACATTTACCAGTCAAATGTAACGTGTACGGTTATATTTTTCATGCCTACAAGCATCTTTACCTGATTGCTTCCTTCCCATCAAAGCCTGGAGGCATCGGCTCTGAGGTACTGCTGGGGACAGGATCGTGGCTGCGCTCGCTGATAGCTCGCATTCCCATGTACCCACCCCTGGGCTTGAACCAATACGAAGGTCTCAGGAAGAACAAAGGTGGATAGGGCACTCCGTACTTGCCTAATGCAGAAAGAGAGGAGGTGAAACAGCAGCTTAAACCTGCTACCTGTCAGCTCAGCTCCGATAAATGTCCTGTCCAGCCATCTCTTCCTGTGTCCTGCGCAACACAGGCTTTCAGCAGCATGAAAGGATTCGCAGGTTCTGCAATTAAAGTTGTCCACTCGCCCTGTAAATGCAGCTGGGGAACAATCTCAGCAAAGAGCTCATCGACAACCTCTTTGGCTCTGAAGGTAGAGGGAAATCAGGTCAAGTCCTACAACATCCTTTCCAACACAGTATTTAGGGCTGTTGGATTAGGATCTTGGTGCCTCGCTGCAGGGTTTAATGTTCCTTTTGGAGCCTGTTTTTTGAGGCAGGGCCAAATGAGGTAGCTCCACTCACCCAGCTTCTGGGAAAACAGGATTTTTACCAAACTATTTTTTTCCTAAGCAGTAGAGCAAATCCAGTTGTCATCCCTTGTCATAACACAGCAAGGCTCATTGCTGTTAAGATGCCCTTCCACAACCTGACCAGCTCACTGCTGAGACACCTTTTCCGTTGCTCCATGCAGACAATATTTTTCTCAGCTCTATTCCCCCATGCCTTTGGCAACGTTCCCCCTATGAGGAGAGAGGATTAGAGAAGAAAAATGCAAGGAAAATTGTATTCTTTCCCTCCCATTTCTACTTACCAGGCAAAACCTTATCAAAGTAGATGGCCAACAGCAGATACAAGACACTGTCAAGGCTCAGTATGATGTATAGGTTAAAGAACGGGTACAATTCTGGTGTAAGGGCTCGTTCATATACTTCTAGTTTTACCAACTAGGAGGGGGAAAAAAAAAAAGCACAAGTCAGATGCAACACTTCCTTTAGCCAGAAATACCACATGCAAGTCACCACAGGACCATCTTCACCGGAAACCTGCTTGTGGTCACAACGCTGTTCCTAAGGGCAATACTTTATTACAGCAACAAGCATCCGAAGTGCTTCAGTAAGCTGAATTCAAAACTGCGCAGGAGTTGTTACTCCACCAGAAGACTGATGCACATGGGATTTGCAAAGGCAGCACTTCAAGACCTCACAGTTCTTGCAGATCTTGGTACCCGCAAGTCCTAGTGCTGCAGTAATTTTTCAGAGATTGGAGTCTATTGCATATACAGAGCTGGCAAAATTTGTGATGAGGTTGACAGTCCAACCATATTTGTTATGAGTTAGCATGTACTTTTGCAGTCATTTTCTTTTTATGAAGCGGCTAGGGCAGAGGAGTGTGATTGGGTGGTTATGGCTATGCAAACTTTGTGTGGCAGCCTCTGTTATCTGGTAGAAGACCGCAGCATGTTTGCTGTGGGCTGTGTTTTTATGATGCGCTGGCTTTGTTTTGAACATACCTTTGAGAAGCCAGCTGTAAAGGGGAAAGGACTGAAGAGGTTCAAAATCCATTCCAGAGGCATTGGTAGTTTTTCAAACAGTGTCAAAAAGCCCAGCAATCCAAAGACGATGTGAAGGACAAAGCCCACGAAACTGGCAACATTTGGCTGCTTTATCAATGAGCTGAGCATGAAACAGAAGTGAATCTGCAGCAGAAAAAAACAGGAGTCAGCAGGATGTATTTCTGCTGGCCATGAAAAAAACCAACAAGAAAAGCCAACAAGCAAAACTAGTGACTCAGCTGAGCTGCAGTTGTCCCCTGCAGCTGCCCATGGCATATCTCAAGGCTCACATTATTTAGCAGGCAGCTCTGGTATTTCAGGCAGATCTAGAGGGGCAGAGAGATCAGATCCCCCTTGAACTCCCGAGGAGGCTGGGTGCAAGGACACAACCCCAGTCTCCCATTAATGCGGATGTCAGCACCTCTCTCTACTCCGATTCCGAGTCAGAGTCTCCCAAAATGTAACAGGAGCGATAGATTCATTAGCCTACAAATTCTAACAATAAATCCCAGTAGCAGAGAAGCTTTTGTTGGTTCTCATACAACTCCCAGCCCTCGAGTGCCCTGTAGTCTTTGAGTTTCAGATGTTTCAATTAGGAAATGGAAAAGATTGTGCATCATTTAAGGACAGAAAAGCAGACTTACGGATGCGATGCCATAAAAGAAATAAAAAAAATATATTTCAAAATAGCTGTAGTTATCGAGGGCTTCTCTAATGGTGATCAGTGCCAGCAGACCTGCGATGATCGAAATGTAAACGGTGTACAGCAAGCTCCAGGATAACCTGCAAAGGAAGGCACAGCTGGTTTTGCCTCTGCACATGACAGCACTTGCCATGACACAGCCAGTGCAATACAAGACACACTCTACTCTCCATAACTCCAAACACATTTACAGTTTCTAGACTGGCAAGGTGCAAATATCCATGTCTTGCACCTTCCCAGCGATGCCAGCAAAGAGCCACAGGACGTTCAAGCAGAGCTCTGCAGCCAGGACCACGTATTCTTACGCTTTTCCTATCAATGTGAAATGCTCGTGCTCAGGCAGCTTTGGAAGCCTGTTTTGATAGACCCCATGACCCTCCTGTGCTTCATCATTTGCAGTTTTCTCCCAAATCTGTTGTTTCTTCACTTTTTATGTGAGCCTCCACCCATTTCCTGGAGGCAGGCAAGGCCTCAACACCAAGAACTTCACTACATGCATCTCTGCTACGTGAAGAGCACCCTTCGTTGGGGGAGGAGAGCAACGCTAAGGATAACAACCCACAAAAAACATCCTGTACCAGAGCAACATGCTTGGAAACCGGGATCCTCCAGCCAATGGTACATTACTGAGAAAAGCAGCAAAGGGTTTTTTTCTTCAGCAACGTTCAAAACTGCTTCAGGGAGCCCAGGCGTGTGGTCAGGCAGTGGGGAATGCCTGCGGCTGGGCTCTGGAGTGGGGGGAGGGGAGGGTGTTGCTTCTCGGTGGAGTGGGGATACCAGACCTACATCCATCCCACAAGCCGCTAGACATCTTCTATCATAATAGACGTCCTGTAATCACAGTTTATTTGTAGGAGACTTACCAGAACGCGATATCTTGCAAACCCATCGCTCTCATTAACACCTTGAGCTTCTTCTTCTCTCTTATAACTTTCACTGATAAGAAGTACATATATGGGGAGAAGCACAATACGGTGTAAATGATGAACCAGATATAGCCCATTTTATACACAGGCTTGAACAAGGGTGATTTCAGACTAACGCCGCTGATGGACGTCATCTCTTCCCAGACAGAATCGTTTGTTTTCATCTGAGAAAAGAAATGAGCCGTTAATTTCATTTTCTGCAATGAAGCAGCCAACATCAGCACAAACAGGTTTTCAAAAGCATTAAAATCATTAGTTTGTCAGTAATGATGTTACATTTGTAAGTAGCAAATAACTTTAATATTTAGTATCTTTTCGTATTGTCTTATAATAAACACTAATGCTGCCTTGAGCTATGAGAATGATCTATCATTCTAACTTCTGAACCTCCTTGGATTTAAAAAGTTAATGAGCACAGAGAATGAACTGGTTTGGTGAGGTGGTTTGTTTTGTTTTTGGTTTTTTTGGTTGGTTGTATTTTTATGTTTGCTGACAGCTCTGGAAAGAACAGAAAACATATTTTCCATCCTTACTTCTATGACTGCTGCATCAATGCTGGACTGCACTGATAGGAAACCCTCGTACCAGGCCAGAGGAACTTTGCACTCTGGAAAATAGAAGCAGGTATCTGCAGGAAAGAAAAGAAAATAGGAAGAATTTTATCTCTATATTTCCATATATATGTGTGTGCATATGTTTATGTATAATGCATAGGGCTGAAAATGTATTTGACCTAAAAGTCAGGAAATAAAGATTTAGTTTTACTCAGCCTTTTTCCCGGAGCAGCCATTTTTCTCTAAGAATAATGTGGCATTGGAAGTTGGTGGCTTTGGCTCCACGGGCCACCTGATGTGGCATCGATCCTGCTTTCACAACGCAGAAGAGCCAGCCACACTCCGCTCTCCTACTTGGCAGCAGCCCAAGGTCGAAGCACAGCGACCATGACCGTGCTGCCCAGTGCTGAAGGCAGGGGAGGAGAACCTCTGGGAAGTCTTAGAGCACGCTGGAGCTGGGGTCACAGCTGCCAAGAGCAGCTGACTTGTGTAGACAGACTAAGCGGACTCTCCATTGTTTCCATTTTATAAGACCAGATCTTAGCAAAATACTTTTCTTTTTGCCCATCAGCTGATGAACGTACTGGATTTTGACCTGGTAATAACCTTACTTTTTGTTTCTGATGGTTGACTACTTTTAGTCAGTGTTTTTTAAAATAAAGTTCTCTGATTTCATTTATTTTGTTACCAAAGTGTTGAAAGGCATCATTTGGATGCGCCATCTTGTGGCTCTGAAATCGCAGACAGTAGGAGAAGTCATCCTTAAAAACCACACCAATAGTGTCTTCCTCCGAAATTCCTCTATTTTCCATTTCCTTCTCATTTTCCACCTCTTCTATTATTACATCTGCCATTAAAAAAAAAAAAAGATAAAAAGGATAAAAGCACCACAGCTGAAACTTGGATTAGTCATGCAACAACATGAAAACAGGCATCAGCCACAACACATACCCTCAAAAATCATCTTGTCCAAATGCTTTTCTCTCCCCTCCCCTCCCCCCCACAATGAGGACTCTGTCAAGGTCAGGTCGGACGGTGCCGCTGTAACCAGGATTTCCGAACAGCATTACCTCGCATTGCAGAACCCGAAGCCACTTTGCTCATGATTTGCCTGGTGGTGTTTGTTACTGGTGTATATGCGAGCGTCACTCCCGTAGAGTTAAAGGCTGGATCATCCAGTCGTCCAAGGAAGGCGTAAGGGATTTCTCGCCGCGGGTAGCGGTTTATAGTGTAAGCTGATATTAGTACTACTACGAGAATAATCACTGATGTAAACCACTCCTAGACAAAAGGAAGAAAATGCAAATGTGAGCAGCAGCTCAGTGACTCGGGGGCTGGGTGGTATGGGAAGAGTTTTCAAGGATCCTTCTCATCCAGTGCTGTTCTCCATGCGCAGTCCAGCTCCCCTGGCCATGAACATCTTTGTTCTGTAAATGAGAAAGAGCTGCTTCACAGGTAGAATAATTTGGAAACACAAGGAATGTTCCAAGTGAAAACTGTGTTTTCTTGGTCCCAGAGCCAGTGAAGTCTGCTGATAATTTTACATCTGTGACCGTGAACTGGACATCGTGTTCCTCTGGGCAGTGCAGGAATGTGATCACCAACCAAAAGCAACACGCCAGCTTTATAACAAGCCCCTATTGTGCTGTGATGCTGTGGGGCCACTGGAAGAAGCGTTAACTGCTGACATCTCCCAGAGGACCACATTTCCAGCTGAGGCTTCTCACCCGGCGTAGAAACAACAGGGTGTAAAAATACTTTGTAGTGGAAGTGCTAACTTCCCTTTGGAAGAAGTGAAACTTGCCTGAAAACTTTGTGTCTTCATCCTCCACGCCAGAAGAATATTTTTCCATAGGAGAGCACGGGTTTGCTGAAATATTTTGGAGGTTCTCTTGAATATCACTGGCATTTTCCCAGCTACGATGAGAAAGAAAATACTTAAAACACGATACATGATCTGCAGCAGCAGTGTCAAGTTCAGCCAAGGAAGAGAACAACTTGTCCTGTTTTCACCCCGATACTGACATAACGAATAGCTCTAGCAGAGCTAGAGCAAGGCAGCATCAAAACACCAACGTGTTTCTTTATATCCTCCTAAATACTGAGCATTTATTGGGGGACGTTTTTATCGGGACTATTTATTTCAGCTCCAATTTTAATCGTGTGGCCAAGCAGCAAATATCCCAGGCAAGAACAGCCGCAACTTCAGGGTGACTGGTTTTACAGCTGATTTCACGACCTTCCCAGGAGGAGAGCTGGGAAGGGAACCTCCGAATGTGGTTTTGTGTTTTAGCCCTTTAAAATGGCTGAAAGCAAAAATCAAAGCGACCTCAACCGCGCAGTGCTCTGTTCCCCTTGGACACCGCTTCCTGATTTTGCGGATTGGGCAGCTGGAGTTAATAAACTATTCCACCACTCCACTCCCTTCGTCGCTTGTTTTCGGAAGAATTAAGTATTTGTGTACTCCGGGGGGAACGGATCCAGGATCTCCACACACCGTCAGTTATCTCCCAGGCACTCTGCTCTCCCTGCCCAGAGCTTTCTCCCGTGCTGCAACAGTGCAGCCCACCAGGGAGGTTAAAGCAATTAGGAAGGGGTTTCTAGGCAGAGCTACATTTTTTGCCCAGGTCTGGATTTTGGTGGCTTTGAACCACTGGCAGCAGCGCAGCCCGGGATGCGGGGGCTGCAAACAGAGGCTCACACTGGAGCATTTGCATAACATGGAAAACACAATGGTCTTACAAAAACTGCAATTTAGACGATTCCAACTAAATTCCTACCAGTTTTAATCCTATTTTTGCCTGTGCAGCAAGAAGCGACCACCACTGGCAGCTGAGATGCGAGGGCAGATGTTCAAACATGCCATGCCGCTTACAAATGCTGCAAGGACTTCAGTGGGAAGTATTTAACTTTCAGTTAGACATGAAAAGCCACAAGACATAAGCACCACAAGTGCCTCTGAGACCCAAGATTCAGAAGGCAAAACCAAACACCAGAAATTTACCTGGAGCCAAGGGAGTTTGAGAAGCTTTAAAGCAGTTTAAAAGCATCTCTTGTATCACTGGCTGTCTCTGGAAGCATTACCCTCCCGAGGGCTCCGGAAATACCCCCAAGCTTCTCACCCTCCAGGAACACCCTTCCTGGCACTGCCATAACTTTACTGGGATTCTTGGTCAGTCTCTGCTATCCCAACTGTTGTCCCAGGAAGGCACAACCCATACAACCACTTCATTTATTTACCATCTCAGGGATTTCCCATTTGGCACCTTCTCAGACTTTTCTTCCCTCTCATAAAAGCTTAACAGAGCATATTGCGACCAACTCCTGAACCCGAGTCGTTCTTCAGGAGCACTGGCCAGAACCTCTGGATGCTGCCGGCGAAGGAAGCAACATGCGCTGCATCTCGTGCTTCCCTGGGGAACTGCCAGGGGTGAATCCTCATTCATGGGGCAGGCGGAGGAGAATGTGCACTCCCTACACCCTCCTGTTTGCTGAAAGCTGCAGCTGGCCCCTACTCAGCCCCGTCTTCACCTCCTGATAGAGACAGATTGGCACCGACTCTGCTCTTTAACACGCAGATTTTTGAAACAGGGTTTTTTCCTACTCTCAGCTCGAGAGGAACAGCTCTAAGCCTTCCCTGTATCAAAATCTAACACTTCAACTCATAGAGAGAAGTGAAATTTGGGAGTCTCTGGTTTTAGATGCCTTTATTGGTGCTGGTGAGGCTGGAGGAGGGGGAGGAAGGGAGAGATCTTTAGCTGGCAGGATGAGCACTCAACCTGCGGCTCTTTGTTTGGAGCCAAAGTTCATCAGTGGCGAGAATCAGAATCCACACGCCCCCAGAAATACAGAATATTTTTGCTCCTTTGCCTCTCAAATGTTTTCATGCAAAGCTCGCTGTTTGCCAGAGAGCAGAGCTGGGAATCACAGCTCTTACTCATTCAGCTTAACCCTGTTTTGAAATAATGAGAAAAAAACCCGATCACCAAACACAACCCCTGCAGGAAAATACCCCAGGTATAATTTTTCACTTAACAAAAGAGAAATATGAAATTCCTTACCTGATAATGTGTTTTCTGTTAGAAATACATCTCCTACAGCTCTGAGGTGTCCGGGCTCGTCGTCTCTTTGTAGCCCTGGAGAGGGTTCAATGCTGCAGCCCAGCTCAACGGCCATGCCCCTCTCCAGCCTGACGTCAGAGCCAGTCCCGGTGGCGCAATCACTCTCAGTGCTTCTGGAATAATGACCCAACCGGGGAGAAACTCCTCCACGCAGCTGGCCTAGAGCTTGCAGAGATGCCAGGATGTTTTGCAGGATTTAATGCGACACGTGCATCGTCAGCAATAGCACAACACCAGCTCTACAGGTCCTGGGGAGCTGTGTGCCCTGAGGCGGGGCGATCATGAGCTCCCCGTTGGAGGCAAAAGAACCTCATCCTTGCCTGAGCTTCTCTGGAGGGAAAAATCCACTGTCTTCTCCATAGCTTGATCAGAGCCCGAGTCAGCAAGAACTCCTTCCTCTGCAGAGGCAAATCCTGCATCTGAGAGAATTTTTATTTCTTGCTTCTCTTCTCCCCTTTAACAATTTTTTATCTAGTTCCCGCCCCTTTTCATTGCTTTTGCAGCAGCTGCCACACAGCTAGAATGATGGAAGTTGCTTGTTTTTTAAAACTAGGAGCTCAGATAGATGGGCCAGGACACCCAAATGAGCCGGACAGCTGCACAGCCCCACAGTAATTGAACTAGTTCAAGGAATTTCACCTCCTGAAAGAACAGGCCAACAGCTCCAGACTCTGCATCTGATTTGCAGAGCCGACTGAACACACAAAAGCCACCCGTTGTTGTTACCTAACAAAAGGCTGTGGCTCTTGTGCAGCTGCTGATTTACTCATTTTCAAGGAATGTGCTCCTTTAGGAGAGGAGCAGAGTGTTTTCCTGCATCGCTTCCCACCAGGCAACAAGGGAGAAATGGCGGGGGGAGAGAAAGGGGCTGCTTGTAACTGTGCTTGTAACTGCACAAAGCCCATCTGAGGTGACTTCACTCCAGAAACGCTGTGTTCCTGCCACATACCTGTGCCTTCACGTGCTGGCAGTGCAGAGTCCTGAACGTTATCTAGGGAAAATGCAATTCAACATCAAACTGACACCTGCCCCGAGCACTCCTTGGGGGTTCCCACCCTGTGTACCAGGTGCTGCTCCTGCCTCTGCCGCTGAAGTGGGACCCCAGTCCAAAGGCAGCCGTTGAGGCTTCCCTGAAAAGCAGCTGGGGAGCACACAGCATCTCAGAGTGTCATTAGTTAAATCCCCAAGCGGTCGCTCCACAGGAGTTCTGGGGAGGGAACTCAGGACTAGCATTGGATCAGCCCTTCCATCCCCCCAGAGGAGGAGAGGGGCTGGAGCCAGCACCCTCCGAGGGGGACACTCCGAACACCATGCTTGAGAAAACAGAGAACTGAAAGCTGCAGCAAACTTTTATCAAGGAGGAATTCAGCAAGTGAAATTTGGGACTCTCTGAAGAAGTGAGAATTACAAGGGAATGATTAATTTTATAGCTTTAAAAAACCCAAACAGCATGCAGCGCTCAACACAGCGAACAAAAAAGCAGTACAGAAACCTGGGAACTTTCACAAGTTCAGCTTAGATTGCTTTGGGGTTATTTTCCTTCCCTCTGAGGAGTTCAGGCAGCACAACCCCTTTTATTTTGCTAGGTCCTTAACTGACCCACAGGGCTGGAGATGAACCTCGTCCTCCTCTTCCTCTGCTGCGGGTCGCAGGGGGAGCTGGCATTGCCATGGCAGTCACGGAGCTGGCAGCCAACTTCACCCCCGTAGCCCATATGTTCATGTTCCAGCTTCAGCCAAACCTCTCACCAGCAACGTTTCACCGCCCCTTGCACCCATCCAGCCACCCAGCGAGTTCAGCTTAGGCACACAAAAAAATTGTTTTTTTTTTTTCTAATGGAGTTAATTTGAGAGGATGACCATGATTGACCCCTGCAGATGCACGATGTGGCGTGCCAGGTCACTTCTAGCCCAAAGTTGGGCTGAATTAATCTGGCTGCGAAACACGGCACAACACCTGTGCGACAACCACAAGTGGTCGAATCGTGAGTGCTGCAATGCTGCAATTCCCTGAATTCAACCCCAAACACCTAGTTCCCAACAACCCCAGCCATGCCAAGAGCCAGGAGCCCCCCAGGCTCTGCCCAAGCCCACTCACCTGCAAGCCCTGGTGCACCCCAGGGAATGGCAAAGGCTTTTGAGAACAACCCCCCTTTTTCTAGCACAGCAAAACACACAGGACAGAAACACAAGCACTTCACAATGTGTCTTTACTTCGGGAGTACTTTTTGCTGGAAAAGGAAAAACCGTGACTTTACAAACACAGCAAAGTGGTAGAAGAAAGACGGGCTTATAAACTCAACTGTGAATGATTCAAAACACCTGATGGCAACATCAGGAGGAGTGGTACAGATGTGTCACCTTTAGACCCAACACCTTCTGTTTCTGCTGCCAGCGTCCTGGATGTTGGGTACCAACAGGCTTCACTCAGTGGGCAGAATATTTGTAAATACGGGCTTTTCCAGTAATGTAAACAAAATCAAACACATTGAATTCCTCCATAGAAAAATACAACACCACAAAGTAAACGCATCTTCCACATTCCGGACACACTAGATAACTATTTCTCACAGCCACCCTGCAAGGTAACTAAAACCACTACACTGGGAGCAGCGGCACAAACTGAATTGCTTTGCCCCAAATCCCCCCTGCCAGCCCGAACCCAGCTGCTTCGTCTCCGTTTTACCTCCTAGAGCAGAGACTGGGTGTGTGTACGGCTGGGATTTGGCACAGCACTGGTACAGTTCAACAAAGGACTCCAAATTGCAGGATTAAAGCTCTCACCTTTCCAGGTGGTTTAATTTTGCATGTGTTTTTCCCTATTCTGGCAATTACAGACATCGTATGACGCTCTGAAAGACTTCTGACACAATACGCTACGATTACAGCGATGTTTTGGGGGGGAATCTTACGTCACATTGACACAATGACACCACGCCAAAACCCCCCACCCAAATACACAGTTAGTGAGCCTAATTCTTTGTACGTGTCGCTGCATAAATAGAGTGCCACCATCAGCTGGGTGACTCCAGGGTGGAGAACAGCAGCACTGGACTGAGCAAACCCAGCTTGATACCGGCCATCTGAAAATAAGAAACTATGTGAAACATGGTGATGCCACCCAGACAGAACAGAACTGTTTTGAAGACTATTAACTCTAAGTTAGAGAATAAAATTAAAAGAAGGGGGGTCACAGCTGCACTCCAAAGGTCATGTGAAGAGCATGCTGGAGACACATGCAGAAGACACTCAGTTCAAACATCATTTACAAAGAGAGACACAAGTAAGAAATGTGGGATTTGGAGAAGATGCCCTTAACTCGTACGTACATACACGGGACAACATTGAGACAGAAATCTGGGTCCCACTTTCTCTAGAAAAAAAGGAAAATGCTCAGAGATCCTGGCCAGAGGCAGTCATGCAACTGGGAGCAATGGCCTGGGGGTTCCCAGAGGCTAAATAAAAGGCTGCACAAACAAAAGAGCTGAACTTAGGTAATTTTTCTTTTCTTAAAGGGAAGCTTCAGCCCTAGAAGGTTGCTACTGGAGCAGCAGTTTAGAGGCCGGTGCTTTAATCCCATTCTTTACCTCCTTTCATTTCCAGCACAGGAGATCAGGGCATGTGCAAGTACCATGGCTCGGGGATCACCGAACCAGGCGGATTCCCAGCCTGTGCTCCGGCAGGGAGGGGACCTTCCCCTGGGGAAGCAAACAGGACACCCAGGTGCTTCTGCAGTGCTCGGGCTCAAATTTTAACCACAAAACAAAATCTGTACATTTAAATGCAATCCACAGGTACAAGGGAGGAAGCAAAAGTTGTGCATGAAGAGTTCATATCTCCTCATAGTAGAGTAAGAAACTCGTGAGAAGATTTTGTCTCAACACTATGATAAACCACTCTTAAGACATATTACACACATTATTGCCTGATAATTACACAGCTGGGACACACAACTCCACCTTAAGCTGTATTTTGAGTTTTCACAAGAAAAACTAAGGTTTTTTCTGACTTTTAACGTGAAGATATATATAACTACATGACTTACGAAGCCAACGTTTTGCTATAAACACATCTCTATATCTGTTCATTGCAGAACACAATGAACTTTCAGCAATCTTTTATTTTCACCTTACAAAACTAAAGAAGTGATGATAGATTTGTGTAGAAAAAACAAAAAAATAATATATTTTCAACATACATCTGTCATATCTTCGGATAAAGGATCACATACTCTTTTCTTCTCAGTGCTTCTATGCAAACCAAAGGCACCAATCCTACCGACGAGGTTGTGAATCTGCATCTTTTTCTTTTGGGTTTACGAAGGTGAATGAAAATTTGCCAGGCCAGGACAAAGCAGAGGTTCCTGTGCTGAGCATGCCACTGCATAACTTACTGCTACCACAGCAAAGACGGATCAGGAAATGCTGTGGAATTCATTGTCCAGAAGAATGAAAACATCTAAGAAGGACTGTCTCCAAAAGCAGCTGCCAGGACATGTGCCGTTACAGCCAACAAAAGAATCAGACTGTTTTTAACGAAGATGAGAAATACTCACATTTCTGCAAGTCCCGTAACTACACAGTCCTGTCTTTGTACTTTTACCAAGCAGCAGGAAAAAAAAAGCACCCACTTCCGTACAGCCCCTTTATCCCTACAGTGCAATAGTTACAGACACCAGTGCCACCCAGAATGGCAGTGGGAGTCAGCCACGTCTGCCAGCTTGCAGCACAAAGGAATACAAGCGTCGACAAGTGCTGTACTCTACCTGTAAAGGAATGTTTTCACACAGGTTGGAGACCAAGCTAAGCTCGCAGTGGCATCCAGCACCCTCTCTGCAGTGAACGCAATTACTGTGGAGTGGTTTCTCCCCTCTCCTCTAAGCAGGGGCATCCTCTAAGCGTAAGCAGGGACGGATGAGCCGGCGGGGAGCAGGACCTCGCAGGGACACGTGTCTGCAGGGCACCTCGTTGGGCAGGCAGCAACACCCAGCCAACGGCGTGGGGCACTGCGAGACCCTGCGAACCAGCGAGTGGGTCCCGTGGGGGAGGATGCGCCAGCAGCAACTGGTTTTGCTCAAATGGACGATTCCCGGTGAGGACAGCCCAACCTCAGGCAGCCAACACCAGGAGATAACCTGCTGTGGTGGCAGCGTCTTCTCACTCAATGCAAACTGGGAAACAGGAGGGGAGAAGGAACTTCAGATCAGCCAGAATAACGGTGGGATGCTCACCACCACGGCGGGGTTACTCCCAAGGCCAGGACCATGGAAACACGCTCAGCGCTTCCAAACACGATTTTCCTCGTCCACCCCAGCTCTGATGTTTTCCATGCACATGCCCCAACGCATGCACAGAGGACCCTTGCTGCTGCAAAACATGAGCTGCCGAGCAGATCCCGACCGTGAGGAGCTCAGAAAACAACTCGGTCTTCCTGCGTCCTCTCCCACCACAGTGTGCTGTTCAGGGTGCCGAAGCTGCTGTCCTCCTCCTCCTGCTCTTTAGCGAGCTCCACAAAAACCTGGAACGGATAGAAAGGATGTGAGTATGCCGTGTAGGAACATTCCTGGTCGCAAACAGAATTCATGCTAAAAACCTCACAAGTACTGAATGGATTGCTTCACCTCCAAGCAGGAAGTTTTTTGTATTTTGGGTTGTTTCTCCTTGCTCCTACCCCATTTCTTCAAAAGCAGAATGAAAAGGAAGTTGAACTGAGTAAACACTGAAGGACATTTATTGTCAGCAATAATTAATCCAGAATAAGCAATACTAAGCCTCAGCTTTATCCTCTTTTTCAGAAATGAGTGGCAATGCCTGTTTTTTGACTAAACCAGAGTGACATTTCCACTAATGCCACAAATTTATTTTGCTCTGGTCACTGCAGATGGCATCTTAAAGATGAAAATGGCAACAAAGAGGAGCAGGGGAGTTCCCGTTCACTTTGGAAAAGGGGACTTCAGCTCCCCAAAAACACCCGAAGAGGCAAAAATCCTGCAACACGTTCACCTGGTGGGGTTGGCTTCCAGAAAATACCATTTTAACATACCTGTTCCAGAGTCGCCTGAGAAAAGCTGTACTCCTCGATGTTAAAGGCATGTTTTACTGTCACAGAATTAACAAGAGCACACAGTTAGCAATGCTTCCCCATCTGACACCACTGGACTTCAAGCATTTTAAGCTGGTACAAGCCCTTAACTCTTCATTTCACAAGAAACAGAGTTGGAGACGCCAATATCATAGAAAAAACAAACAAATTTGGAACAGAAATATAAAAGTGTCACTGCATGCCAAGCGTATCAGTTATGGGAGACAAAACTATTTCCACATCACGCGTGGCAAGTGCTTAATTACCTTCTTCCAGCTTGGAAAAAGAATGTGAAAGCGACTGTACATCTTCTTTAGGAATTTTATATGCCAAAATAGAAGCAAAACTGGAACAAAGAAACAAAGGAAATTTAGCTTCAGGTAAAATTACTCAAAGGAAAAAGATGAATATCCAAGTGAATGGATTTAAAGTCATTTTCTGATGGTTACTCCAGGCATTTTGACTATCATCATCATACAAGCCAAGAGTATTGATGCAGCTCCAGGAGACCAGCTGGTTTATAACCCATCTCAGAGGTCGAGGTCCAGATGCATCAGCTGAGATTCCCCCGAGACCTATCTACGATTTATACACTCTTCAGCTGAGAGTCAACCACTTCTGTTCTGCCTATAAACTCATGAAAGAAAAATTGCTGCCCAGAACTCCCAAAGTTATGAGGTTTTGCCTTTCCAATGAACTCAGAGGTCACAAGATTTCTTGAGACTTCACATCATGCAGCGGTCCCCCCAGCCCAGACTCCAGACCAGGGGGCTGCTCCACCCCACACATTGGCTTCTGAAAAACAAGCTCTCCTCCAGATCTCCCACATCAGAGGAATGCTCCTTGTACAATGCCTACAACGTCCTTTTGGAGAGTCTCATCGGCGGTCACCACCCCAAACCCTCACGTTCACACAGCAGAAATTCAAAGCTGTGGAGGAAAACCAACCAACCCACTTTCATGTTTTGATGTACCGCCAGAAAACGGTCTGGCATTTCTAGCTCAGATTTTACCCGTCTCTCTACCCCCGACCAAGGAGGAAGCCGTTAGAAAACAGCTACAGAGAAATCAAGTTTTGCTTCCTCCTTGCCGAAATTGTGCCTGCAGGGCTCACCACCACCGTTCTGGCAGCTTTGGCTGGCCTGCAAAACCCTTCCTCTTTTTTCCTTTTTAAGCTACGTGTAAATATTTTGTGGGCATTTTAGCACCATGGCGTTCCCTGCTCGGTGCTGAGGAGCTGCTCAAAAACCAGGGGTTTGCATTATCAAAGTTTTCTGCGTATTGTTACACCTCACCTTTCCTGGCGATTGGCGTTTGGGAAGATGTGCAGAATCCGGCTCTGCAGATACTCCACCTGCTCTAGATCCGCTGTTTCCTTTAATTTCATTTCCAAGAAGTATCCTCTGCCAAACTTACTCTTCAGGTGTTGGACAGTACCTATACACCTACCAAGCAGAGAGAGAAAACAAGAGTTGTACGTGCTACACCACACTCAAAAAGCAGCCCAACATCCAACAGGCCCTTTTTGCCGTTAAAGTTTAATTTTGCTCCAATTTTAAGGTGCAAAAAAGTTGTCTATCTCTACTTCCAAAGAGAATTCTAATCAACAGCTTTAGAATTTTAGAATTTCTAATCAACAGTTCTAGCTGGAGGGCTCGGCAGTACCTGAGCTGCCCAGACACCAGGATGGCCACACGGTCACAGACAGCATCTGCCTCTTCCATGTAGTGAGTGGTCAGGATAGCTGCTCTCTCCTTATTTTTAAACGCTGCTCGAATTGCTCGCCTACAAAACACAACCAAAAAAAAAGAATCCCTGAATAAAACATTTGGACTGTAACAGCAAATCCTGGGTTAGCAGGAAAAGAGGACTGCGATGGTCAAACACAAACCCATTATTTTACGGACCAACACTACTCCCACAGCAACAATTAACCCCTGAATCTTTCACAAAGGTGACTCAAATCTCATACTCCTTGTATTACTTTAAAGAGTTCTTTCAACTTGCAAGCTTTTAATCTCCAAGCCAATCTGGGAAAGGACACAGATGGAGTTCACCTGGGGCTAAGGTCAGGTTGATTCTGACCTTAGAAAAAGGGAAATAGGAAGACATGGACCTGTGGGAGTGAGTCCAGAGGAGGCCATAACAATGGTCTCTGCTGCGAGGACAGGCTGAGGGAGTTGAGGTTGTTCAGCCTGGAGAAGAGAAGGCTCTGGGGAGACCTTACTGAGGCCTTCCAGTGCTTAAAGGGGGCTTGTAAGATGGGGACAGTCTTTTCAGTGGGGGCTGTTGCAACAGGATGAAGGGTGGTGATGGGTTTAAACTAGAAGACGGAGATTCAGAAAGGAAGAAATTGTTGATGCTGAGGGTGGTGAAACCCAGGCCCAGGTTGCTCCAACTCTGAAAACATTCTCAGTCTTGGGGCTCTGAGCACCCTGCTCTAGTTGCAGATGTCCTTGCTCCCTGCAGGGGGCTGGACTGGGTGAGCTTGGAAGATCCCCTCCAGTCCAGACTCCCTGCCTATGGCTCTCCCTAGTGTTAACTGGGATAACGCACACAGAAAAATCAGGCGAAATTCCCAAAGAGAAACAAGCTTGTGGCCAGCCTGGCCCTGGTGGCACTCACCACATGTGCTGCTTGGCTTTGGGATCCATCCCTGTTGATGGTTCATCCAAGAGCGTGACTCGTGGGTTGCCCAGCATACTCAGGGCAAAGCACAGCTGGGAGGAAGGCAGAGAGAAAGGGTAAGGACCCAACAGCCGCTGGAGACACCCCATGCAGCAGCTCGGGAAGCTCCCCCATACCTTGCGCTTCAGCCCTACGCCCAGCTTCTTTGTTGTCTTCTGCAGATGGTCTTTTAAATCCAGGGCACTCGCGATGCTGCGGAAGGGGGAGCACCACGTGTGAAAAGCTGAGATGGTTTGGCTTTCCCCCCCATCACACAGTATGTGAAGAGTTTCATTGGAAGGAGTCACTTATGCAAATGTTTGTACATAAAGTATAAAAAAAGCAGAATCAGAGCTGGGCAGTTCCATGCAAAACCACCTGCCCCTTGTCCCAGAGGAGCCTGCAGTGACGACCCAGAAAGAGCTCCTAGCCCTGGACTCTCTGTCCTCGCAGCCTCTGCAAAGGTCATCGTTAGCACTTCGTAACTTTATAAATAAATAAATACAAATACCAGTTGAATTTTGTGTGGTTTAATCTGCATTCTCCAACCTACAAATTCACACTGGCTGAGTTTGCTGAAAAGATCTAATCAAACTTAAAGGGAAGAAAAATTGTCTTAGGAAAAGTGGAAAATAAAAAACACCTGCAAAGAAACATACAGCTAAACCTTAACCATTTCTGTAGTAAACCACTTACCGTTTTATGACCTCCTTGACATCAGCCTCACTCATTCCTTTGATAGCGCCGTAGATTTCAAAGTGCTCCTGCAGTGTGATATCTGGCCAGAGCGGATTCGTTTGAGGACAGTATCCCACAAACTTCACCGAGTCGTCCTCGCTGTTCGGGCCAAAAGAACAATCTCCCATTAGAACCTGCCAGGAAAACGTAGAGACTTCACTCAGTAAAGCATAAGTTTCCAAACAGTTTTTAAAATTTGGAACAGTTTTTTAGTTTTGGAATGCTTGCAAGAAGAATACAAAAAAATATCTACTCAGCATGTAACATACCTGCCCACTGGTTGGCTCAATCTCTCCGACGAGCATATTAATTAGCGTGCTTTTCCCAGCTCCGTTGGGTCCTAATAAACCCAGTATCTCTCCTAAAGAAAGGACGAAACACAATTATTGGACCCATAAGGTCCGATAAATGGTTGTAAATGGACATTTTCGTAAATAAAGCAGCTGCGTTTGTAAATGAAACAGCTCGACAAACAGGCATTGAACTCCAACCTTTTTTCACACAGAGGGAAACATGTTTCGTCACCACTTTCTTTATTTTCCTCCCCAGAAGAAACTCCTTCCTTTCGTCAAACTCTTTGTGCAAGCTGCTGACCAGGATGGCTGGCATCTGGCAGAGAAGAGAGCAGCGGCTGCAGGTGCCGGTGGCTCGGGCACTCCTCCCCAGCAGGGGTGTGGGTAGCGCCCACGGGTGCATCGCTTTACCTCCTCGCTTTTGGGGCTGCTCAGGATTTCGCGGACTCGCAGCCTCTCTGCCTTCACATCCTCATCTTCGTTCTCGTCACGCGGGACATCTGGGAACTTCCAGGTTTTGGCTTTTGTATCACATTTTCTGAGGAGAAGAAAACAACGTGAAGCTGGTACTCAGCCTTCAGTTGAGATGTTCTCGCTGCTCCGAGGCAGACAGCAGTTTGTGTTTGCCGAACCCAGGAGCAACAGGTTCCTGTAGCACAGCTGAGAAGTCCCAAAAGAGCACAAAGAGTTGTCAACACTTCCAACCCTGTCATCTGTGTGCTGAGCTCTTTGTTGTGGTATGGCATCTCACCAGGCAATGGGAAAGGAAGTTCCCCTGTTTTTATATAGGATACATCCCTACAAAGTTCCCCATTCTGCACTCATGTAACATAAAAGGAATTTACTGACTGCATTTCAGGTAACTGAAGTTAGGAGAACAAATTCTCTTGACACCTGGGATGTGATACAACCAAAGGTATTTTCTCTCCTGCAATACCCCCACTGCCACACCCTGCACACTCTGGTTTCATCACCAGTATTGCTTTTACAAACACCTTCTTTGGACTGTTACTTCTTAAAAGTCCGTTCAACCGACACACACCTGAAAAACGGATCCTCTCTAACTGTCCTCCCTCCATTCTTCAGCTCAAAACATCGCAGGAGGAAGAGCCACACGACACACTGCAGATAGGGCTAAAACAGACAGATACAGTTCTGGTTACCTGGAGCACTGCCAGCCCTCCAGGGCCGGCGATCCTACAGGCGACCCTGGAGGTGACGAGTGACAAGAAGCTCCAGTAAACCACCACCACAGAAGAGCTGCAGTTGCCAAGAAGATCAGGTGTATCATTAGACGCTGCTCAGTGGGTTGACAGTGAGGACGCACAACCCGAGTCTGCTTAGATTTAACGGCAGATATTTGTGCTTTTTTGGAGAGAAGAGACTGTCACCTGTGCTGGAGTTCGGGCTCCAGCAGCACGGACTCCCATAATAACCAGGGTTGATATGGGCACCGTTAATAAGACGGTTGGAGCAGCAGACGCTGAGCTCGTAGGCACAGCAGCTTTTCCTGATACTGCTCGTAGTGCAACAGGCTGCCAAGCTGCAGGCTCCGGCCACGCTCAGCGTTACAGCAAACCTTTATTACTAAAGATCCCTGCACAGAAGGCGCTCCCCAGCAGGAGCTGGCAATTCTCTGCAGCAGATACAGCAGATAATCAAATAACCACGCTTACAGCTACCACTGCCACCAGCAGCCGGTCCCACGGGTCGTAGAGCCCTCCGTTCTTTCGTTTGCCTTTCCACGAGACCTGATGAGGCAGAAAAACTGTGTAAATAATCACCCTTCAGAGACTGCATGATCTATATCACCCTTTCAGCTCAAAGCAGCCACTTAAGGCATGTTGCTCAAGCACTTTCTGAGCTCTGCAGAGACCCTGCTTGTACAAATCTGACACCAGTAAACTTCCATCAAAGTCCCTGGGGCTGCTCCCAGTTCAAAGCCACCAAATCCCAATTAATCCATCTCCCATCACCGAGTTTGTCTAGCTCCACAGGCTGAGAAACACTTGGTTTTCCTTTAGATACTTAATGAAAAACTCGATTCCCTCCTCATTTTAAAACTGCAACACTGGCTTAAAGGAAAAAGGCAATTTTTCAGCAGCAGTTGCTGTTCTTCACACGTTAAATGGCTACGGGTGACATTACACTACAGGCTGCTGTGTTACCACTAAAGGCACCCACCCAACCCCAGCCATCTACAAGCGCTCTGGAGAGGATCTCCTGTGTCCCCTTACCTTTATAAAGCAAATCAGACAGCCAATGAGAGGATAAATAGGAATGAAGATGGAGAAAACATAGTGCAGGATGGTGGTTACCAGGTAATAGTCCAGAAAAAAGGCCACTTCAGTGACAACCGTACAGAGCAAGGCTGTCTGTACAAAAGAAAGGGGAAAAAAAGTCCATTTTCCCTCAGTTCAGACTCTCTAGGCACAAGTTATCTAATTTGAGGCACATTTTTGAAAGCTTTTATCATTCAGGATGTGGCAGCGATATGGAGACACCGCTAAATGCTTCACATTTCCTGTGCATTAAGGACACAGGATAGAACCACTGGGGAGCCTGGTGTGGCTCTGGAGAGAACCAGAATCACTGTAAAAGTACTCACCACCGAAAAGATAAATGACCAAAATTCTTTTGTATTCTGGACTTTTCTGAATGAGAAGGAGACCACGTAAGTGAAGAGCACGACTGATGGGACGTAACCAATCAGGCAAAAAATCTGCAAAGATCGGAAAGGTGTCTCAGGAGACGCACAGCAAGAGCCCAGGGGTGAATTTTTTGTCTAAGTATCAACTGGAATTACTTCAGTGTGCTACACGACACTGAGTCACTTAATCTGATATATTTTACCACCTTGGTACGTACAGCACATACTATTAAAGACAAATAAAAGAGAACGTGGATAGGCAGAACCTCACTTGCTCCTTTTCCTTTAAACTACTTCCCAATTTTTATAGCAGAGGATTCCATAAATGTCGACCCGAACATTTTGGCAAATCTTTGGAATTCCCCTGTCGGCCTGAGCATTTTTGCAGGCATTAAAACAAGCATCGATGCACTGGTAGAAAAATGGCCCTGCAGCGCCACAGTCACCTCCCAAACCTGATTAACTCAGAGCTTCCAGGAAAGCAGCTGAGAAAATCGGATTCATCTCAATTATTGCCAATATCTCGGGGAAACACACTCTGAATATAAAAGACATGAAGACTTGTAGTCTCCTCAATTTAATCAGAGGCTGCAATTCATTATGGAGCTGGTCAGTGTTCTCTGTCCCTGTAACCTCATCCCCAGCAGCATGACGATGCAAATGGAGCGATCACCCATCGGCAAAGAGCGCGCAGCGGACTGAGCAAGCAGGGCAGGAAGGGACAGAGCAGCTCCTTGGAATTTTAAAGCTCCATTTTATTCCAGTTCTGAATAAAACTCCAACATTTGAATATTTTTCCCCACAAAAAGCACTATTTTGCCTTTGGTGCCTGTGCCAGCAGCCTTCACGAGGCATTTCCTACATATATCACTTGGAAAACCC
>NW_010403817.1:44428-49530 GCF_000710305.1 Buceros rhinoceros silvestris
CAGTCCAGTAAGCGGAGGGGTAAAGCCCTGCTATCTTCAGCTGCATGTATGCTTTGATCTGCAACAGGAAAAGAAAATGCCATGCTAATTAAATGCTAATTAAAATGAACTCTCTGTCAATCTGCCTCGCTCCATGAGCAGGTTCTCGTTTTTCCCTCCAACACACTGGTTTTACACCGATGGGGCACTCCTGTGGTACGCAGTTATTGATGGTTTTAGCTGCCAAAGAAGAGAAATCCATTTCCACGGAAAGACAAAGGGCTCTTCCCAAGCCTGGGGTACCCCTGAAAACACCTCTCAGGGTTCTTGGAAAAGCCCACGGGTTTTAACTTCTTGTGCAATCTCTAAACCAACACCTGTGAGTTTACCTTGTGGTTTTCCGCGTTGTCCATGGCAAAATAGGGCGGCATCCCAGTAACAATGATTCCCAGTAACACAGCTTCAAAATAGATCTCCAGTCTTAGAATTGTGTCTGGAAGATTCTGAAATATAAATCATATTCCTTTCACGTGCATGACAAAACCCCCATATTTAGAACTGGAACATGACTGTAAATGCTAAAACACATATTCTGCCTATCTCGAGATTCTCTAAGCTGCAGCATGGAGAAAAAAAACCTGTGGAAGTTTTTGAAGTATTTACGAGTGTCTAATAAGCTCCCAGAGCACTTATCTCCTGCAGCAGGTCCTCCCCTCTCCCAAGGGCCACTCCAGCTCTGCGCAGACCTCCAGCACCCGAGAGCTGCAGGTAACCCGTAACAAAACCATAACCAATTCCCAAAAGGAGATCATCCTTCCAAGCCCCTTTTATCCTCCACTTCCAGAAGCTGCAGAACAAAATCCCAGCGTCCTCTTAAATCTTCAAACAACTCTACTGCACCACTGAGGACTTACTTTGTGGGCTCTGGCTGCTGGGCTCAATCCCTCCTGACAGCACCGCACAGGGCACAGCCCTGGGTGCTGCAGATGGACCCGACCAGCCTCTCCCTTTGTGTACAGCATGGCTCTGCAGTCCCCCTGCACCCTGGGGATGCTCTGCCACCCGCCCTGTGCTCCAGGGTGATTTTTGCCGTGCAGCCCAGAGGCACTGCTCACCTGGACGAAGGGGTTGCTCCAGATCTGAATGCTCTCCGTCACGTTTAAATTGCGTAGAAGTAGATTACTGACAATATTCATCAAAACTGGCACCGAGTGCACCATGGTACTGTTGAATATGATCGTGAAAATGTAGTTCTGGAAAGAAAAAGTATGTGCTATGGTAATTCTTCTGCACGAAGGGCGATACCCTGGGGAGGGCTCTCCTGTGGACTTAATTAAACCTGAAGCTGGGAGAAGCCTCTGCAGAACAGAGTCTGCTTGCAGGAAGCAATGCAGGAAAATAGGTTATTTGGAATAAATTCCCAGAGCGCCACAGTTGCTTGTAACATTATGACAAATGATGCTCCAGACAATCACAGTCTGAAAAACAAAACTCCCAACAAACTGCACTTGTATGTTCTTGCTAACGCATTAAAAGACCAAACAGGCAAAACCCACCCTCAGCTCAGGGCTGCCCTCACTCGCACCAAATACAAACGGGGACAACAGGAGACAGAGCTGGCACCCTGCAGAGCAGTTCCTTTGCTGGACATTAAATACGACACCAACGTCCAAAACTTTCTGACCCTCCTTCAGCGACCACATTGAAATGAACACGTATGACCCAAGAAGTTCATTTTTCTTTACAGACGAGAGGACTGGGGAATCAGACTTCTGTCCAATTGCGGAATTCAGCCAGTATAAGTAAAGAAAACAAAATTCCTCTCAGGGCTCTTGTGAAGTAAAATATTTCTCTTGGCTTTTGCAGGGAAGAAAGGGGGAAGAAGTTCTATTAGCCTCCCATAATTGTCATTAGGGAAGAACATTCATTTCGATCACATTTCCATTCTGTTAATACAAGCCCTCTTTCCAGGCCTCTTGTATATTCTGTATTATTTGATTACAAGACTCAAAATGTGCCTTGCAGGTAGGAGTACCACAAACCCAGCCCCTAACCCGCTGCCCGTCCACTCTCTGGGATATGACCGAGCCGGACTGTCCATCTCACCTGTCTGGATTCCAGGTCAAACACATTCAAAGCTGCGCTGTGAGGTGCTGCTGAGACGTAATCACTGTCATTGAACATCTCCAAGAGTATGTTCATGCTCCCAAGAGAGTGGACAATGTCATTGATATCCGACTCTGGTGTAAGACAGAAAACAAAGTGATCACCCATCACCAGCTTGGAGTCTTTTACACGATATTATCGATGCATTTGCTCACTGATATAACCCCACCATGAAAGATCACTGTTTCCTTACACGCACCCACCAAAGAGAGTCCTCTGCTATTCTGAACACCACCAATGTTTTTATTTTGGTTTCCCACTCAACAGCATCCAAAGAATTAAAGAAGATTTTTTGGTGATATTCTCCAGTTCATTTGCACAAGTCAAACGGAGCAGCGAGGAAGGGGAGCTGCCAACGAGCATCCTCAGGATACTCAAAGTTTCAGATGAACAGAGAATTCGCTAAGAGAGCGGGAAACCAGCACCACTTCGATGCAGTGTCTGGAGAAATGGAGGTGTATGAAGCGCAAATTCCCAAGAGCTCCACAGACACTGGATTTGATTGCCCAGATCACTGCTATGCACTTGTGAAACACCCCACCTTGAAACAAAAAGGAATTGTCCAAAATCCTTCATAGCAGTGTTTTAGTGGTGATGTATCTGAATCCCCACCCAGTTCCTCCACATCGGGCATCTTTCAATGTGTCGAGACACAGTGAACACAGGGCTACCAGACACGGGAGGAGGAGGAAGATCCCTGAACCAAACCCCATGGCACAAAGGACGCTTACTCTCTACCATCCCTGGGTACCTGGAAACTCTTCATTTGGGTTCATTTCAAGGAAAAAGTTTGTCCCCAACCCCCAAAATAGCATCATGTGAAATGCTACGTTAAAGAGAGAGGTAGAGAGAGGACCTACCCCCGCAGAGCATCTCTGCTGTCCTACCTGTGGAGTTCTGCAGCAGGAGACGACTCCTGTACTTGTGATAGTCCTCTCCGGGCTTCAGCAAGTACAAATCTGGAGAAAGTTTGACAGCAGCTACAGAGTTTTTGATGACGTGGTGTACGAAAAACAATAAAATCTGAACTACAAGAAAAATCAGAAAAAGCAACAACCTGAAAGAAATAAAAGTTTTGGTTTTATTAAAGTTCATCAAAAGGCAGCCCCATTCATGTACCTGCTATTGAAAGAGCTCTCTCTACCGAAACACCTCCCTCACCCCCACAAAAGCACGTATTCCACCTAATGGAGAGCTTCATACTGCTTATTTTTCATGTGTAACTACAGGAAAAAAATTAATCGCCTCCTCCCCCTTCTCTGGTGTCCTTCAATTGGGTTTTGTGTACAAATGTGACAGCCGCAATACTTACATTACTCTCACGCATTTGTTTTCCCGCTTGAGACTAAGGAAATGAACTTTTGCTATGGTGGAAACCTGCTTCTTCCAGAGCTCTGCATTGCTCAGTGCTGGTGCCGTTGTCTCTGAGAGCATCAACAGGCTCTGCTCCATGTCATCGAGGGATTTGGTATCCATTTCATCCTGCACTTGCTGGGAACTGAACACGCTAAAATCTGAAAAAGAAGAGAGCAAAACTCTACCGATTTGACGCTCTGCCAGAGCTAAGTGGTTTGAAAGGGTAGGGCTGGAGCAAGGGGGGGCATTGACTCGCTCCTCTTGCTACTGCAGAAGCCGCCCCCTCTCATCCCAGTCTCCTGACTTTACCCCAAGGTCAATAACACCGCCCTGCTCTGAATCACACACACAGCAGACACTTCAGGCAGAGGATACAAATTCCTGCCACTCGGAAGGTGCAATTCACCCCAATTTCATCCCTTCAGCCTATGTATGTGCCTGGACCACTCAGTACCAGCATGTTCAGCTGTTAAACCCTCTCACACCCACAAAAGCTTTGCAGAGCAGGATAGTTCAGCTGGTATCACCCAGAAAGCTCTACAAAGATTAAGATAACTGAAACCTCTCAAAGTTGGCATCAGAAGAAGAAATTATTAATTCTGGAGTAATATTCAGCAGTTCCAACTTGTCATTTGAATTGAAAGTTAAAGTTAAAGGAAGAGAGGGAAGACAAGTTCAGTTATTTCAGCCTTAATTGCAGGCTACGAATATTGCTCTTCACGCAGAAGGGTTGGAAATAAATTTTATACTGTGCATTTATAATTTCTTGACATTAAGCTCCATCAGAGAAACAAAGCACATTTTTAAAAGCCAGCCATAAAAAGCGCAACCACAGAGCAAAGAAGTTAGATGTAAGTGCACTGGATGAAAAATTAATTACTGCCGAGACAGCCAGTGAAAAGCTTTTCCCCTGGATCCTCCCACCCGACTCGCTGCTTCTGCGTGTTTTTCACGTTAAATATTTCAAGAGCCTGGACTGCTGTGAGCCAAAGGAGCCCCGTGCTGCTGGAGGTAGGGCTCTGAGAAAGGAGTTTTTTTCTCACCTCCACAGCAAAACCCCTCCGGGCAGTGCTGTGGCACTGGCAACTCTACACGGATTAAGACTAAACCAAATCTGAGGGAAAACAGAAAAACAGCCACGGTCCATCCCACCTGCTTGATCGATCTCTGCCTCAACTTCCAGCTTCAGATAGACATCCTCCAGCGTTGTCATGGAAACGCCGTAGGTGATAACGCCCAAATGGGAATGAGTGTCAAGGTCGGAAAACAAGCCTAGAGACAGGAGTGAAACATTGGTTGCTCTGAAACAGGACGACATCATCTCCCGAGAGATCTCCAAGCCCACCAGAGGCATCCCTAAAGCCTTCTGCATGGCAGGCAACAGCAGTAATGTGTAAATGCGGTCGCTTAATGAGGAAGACACAGGTCACTGGAGAACCGAGGTTGGGGTAAACTCCTTTTAGCACAAAACTTTTCAGTCTCTGTGGTGAGGCATGGGAAATGCAGCACGTTTTCCCGAAGCCATCGTGTTTATGAAAGCCACCTCAGCATCTTAAAGCTTCTGGGCTCAAAGCTGCCTCCTGGCTGGCTGCGAGAGCGTA
>NW_010403818.1:0-2174 GCF_000710305.1 Buceros rhinoceros silvestris
AGCACAAAGCAACCGGTACCGGGTGTCAGGGCCTCCATCTTACGGGGAGGGAGCAGCGCGGGAGGTGCACGGTTCGTATCCCACAACTAACCCGCTGCGGAAGCAGAACTGGGGAGATTTCCTAAAGCTGCCGGGGTTTGTCTGGGTGTAGCCGGGCGCCCCGAGTAACGGGATTTAATCGGGCTAATATGGATTTTTCCCCTACCCGCTGTAGTGAACGCACTTGCTCCCTTCTAACCCGTTTGCCCTCAGGACTGGGAAACCCCTTATTAGGATACCAGGGTGGTTGTCCCACCTCCACCTCTTCGTCTGGATTTTTGCTCAAAGGCCTTTGGGAATTTCTTTTTTGTGGCTCTTCGTGTGATTTAGTGGTTGCAGAGCCTCTGTAGGCACAGCAGCCACCCTTGGTTCGCTCTTAGTCTGCACCTTGTTCAGCACGGTGAAGGCCGAGTGCTCCACCAAAATGTGAATTTGAGGTAGTAGCGGTGAGTGTTGTCAGCTTTGTCTTCTATTCATCTCTTTGCTCCCAAATTCATTAGTTCCGTCTTTCCTGTGGTCTGGAAAACGCCGGGCTTCATCCTTTTCTCATTTGTGTTGAAGTAAATTATTGACTCCACTGAAGTAGTAAAATGCCAGCTGGTTATCGGGGTGAGTGAGAAGAGGATTCTCCTCTGTCTGGCCTTATAGCTCAGACCGTGAAGTTTCGGTTCTTTAGGGGATGACAGTGTCGGGCACACTGGGGTTCGATTCTCTTTTTGTGCTTCCTGTGCCAGTGTGCGGTGACATTTTTTCCACATTAAGCACAGTTTCAGTACACCTGTTCCTGTGAGGCCACGGCTGTACAGAGCCGGGACAGTCAGTGCCGCTTGGCTCAGACGGAAATCTGACCTTTATGTGTTTAAGACACCCTGTCCTGTGTTTGGTGGGGTCCCTGGTGTGTGCGGGCCCTGGGATGGTGTGCTGCTGAGGAGATGGCTCCACAGCGGCGGTAGCGCTCGTGGTGTAGCGCAGTGCAGGAGCTGCTGTGCCCGTTGTGTGAAGGCGTCCGTCTGATGTCGTAAGGCAGCGTTTCACGGGGCTGGTCACTCGCTGGTTCGCAGAGCATGGGCGGCACCGCTGAGGTGGGAGCGGAGCCTCTTCGGCTCGGCACCAGCGCCCGTGGTGTTCTCGTAGTAAGCGCTCGGAGCAGCTCCCCGCGCTGACCTAGTTCTGTGGTGTATTTTCAAGAAGTCAAGATATAAACCATTCATTCCTTAAACTTAAACTCCGCCTGTCAGAAACTTCAACAGGAGCCGTTCTACAGCGTGATTCACGGCAGGTTTTCCACCCGCAGTACAGGTGCTGGAGGAGGGAGCGCCAGTCGCTTTGGGGTTTTGGTTCTTTATTGTTTAAGGACAAATGTAAATGGCCGCTGGAGGGTTGGGTGGGTGGGGGAGCGATGCTTTTGTTGGGGAGTGCTGCGCCGTCTGCCCAGAGAGGTGCGGTAGGAAGGAGCCTGGTGAGCAGCCACACGGGGCTCTGCAGACCTGCCTCCTCTGGCAGCAGAAGAGCCTTGGCAGGAGGTGAGGGGCTGAAGTGAGGCTGGTGTCTCTGGAGAGATCGCCACGGCTTGGGAAACCCGGGTGAGTTCCCTCTCTTCTGGGTTCCTAAGGCAGGGGGAAGTTGAGCACGATGACCGAGCAGCCCATGCTGTCCCTGCGGCAGAGGGTTGTGGCTTTGGCCGTTTCTGCCGTGGCGAGTGTCTGACCTGCGCTGGGAGGCTGGCCCTCGGAGGTGCCATCGTGGCAGATCTAATGGGCTCCAGGCTTGATCAGAGCGGGGGTGTTTTCTTTAAATCAAAACCAGAAAGGATTTTTTTTGAGTTTAAAGTAGGAAGAACATGCTTGGAGGCCCTTCCTTCAGCTTTCTGAGTGGTCTCATGGACAGGTATCTGAAAGCGAAGGTTGTAGAGCAGAACAGTGCCCATGTGTTCCCACTGTGCCGCTGGCGCTGGGTGCTTCATCTGTCCTGGTTGGGTGGCGTGACCCCTGCCAATTTGGGCAGGGCCAGTAGGTGGAAAGGCGGGAGGTGGCGTTTCCCTGTCCCTCCCGGAGAGCCAGGGCATGGGGCGGGTGGCAGTAGGGGTTTGGGGGGGCCCGGGCGGCTGTGCCGGGGGGTGGCTGACGCTGAGCCAG
>NW_010403819.1:0-279 GCF_000710305.1 Buceros rhinoceros silvestris
CATCCTACGCGAGGCCACCTTCCGCTGGACCTCCTGTCACCCCCACCGCGATGTCACCGGGGGTGGCCGCGACGCCAGGGACGGCGGTGACGTCATCGGGAGCAACAGTGATGTCACCCGGAGCAACGGTGATGTCGTCAGGGATGGCAGTGATGTCACCCGCAGCGACGGGGATGTCACCAGGAGCGACAGCGACATCGTCGGGAGCAACATTGACGTCACCTGGAGTGACAGGGACATCACCGGGAGCAACGGGGACATCATCAGGGACCACGGTGA
>NW_010403819.1:530-834 GCF_000710305.1 Buceros rhinoceros silvestris
CACGGACATGAGTGACAGGGATGTCACGGGGAGCGACAGTGACGTCAGGGACAGCGATGACGTCTTCAGGGACAACAGTGGCATCACCCAGAGTGACGGTGACGTCATCCAGAGCGACAAGGACGTCACCGGGAGCAGCGCTGATGTCAGCAGGGACAACGGGGACGTCACCCGGCATGTGCTGGTGGCACCTGGGGATGCGCCGGTGACCTTTGGGGACCCTCCGGTGACCTTCAGGGACCCGTCGGTGGCCTTCGGGGACTCTCAGGTGGCATCCGGGGACCCTCCGGTGACGCTCAGGGAC
>NW_010403820.1:0-2355 GCF_000710305.1 Buceros rhinoceros silvestris
CGGCCAGGAGCCGGGCAGTGCCGGGGATCAGCGGCCAGCTCGAGTCACCCATCTGCAGCGCCTCCCGATCCCCCACTCCCCACGCAGAAGCCCTCGCCCAGCTGTGCCCCCCCACATCCTTCAAATCACCGCCTGGAGAAGGGGGACCCCGGGGAGACCTTCTACCTCTCACAGCTCCCTGCGGGGAGGCAGTAGCAAGGGGGTGGTGGGTCCGTTCTCCTGAATAACGAGATAGAACAAGAGGAAACAGCCTAAAGTTGCACCAGGAGAGGTTTAGGTTGGACACGAGGAAAAAGTCTTCCCTGAAAGGGTTGTGAAGCCCTGTCCCAGGCTGCCCGGGGCGGTGGTGGAGTCCCCATCCCTGGAGGGGTTTCACAGATGTGTCCATGTGGTGCTGAGGGACGTGGTTTAGTGGTGATCTGGCAGTGCTGGGGAACAGTTGGATTTGGTGATCTTGAAAAGTGTTTTCCAACCTAAACCATTCTGTGGTTCTGCCCCTTCCAGCTGGCCCCAGGTTTTAGTGAGGGTTGAGCCAAGCTTGCACAAAGCGCTTCCCTTCTTTGTTTCCAAAATCTGATGTAAACACGTGTTTACCCTTATCAGTGGCGGGTGGAAAAACCTGGAGGCCAAACAAGAACTGTAAACACAGGCAAATTTGGCTGCATTGAGTTACAGCGTCTGGCTGGCCAGCACAGAAAGGAAATAAAGCATAAACAGTGACACGCAAACCAGGCTTCCAAAGGTATTTGCGCTCTGTAATCAAAGCCCGTGATCTGCAAGCCCGCAGAATTCGCTGAGCACGGATCCTCAGGCACTCGGGGTGTCCTCAGCACAGATGCTGCCAGCAGACGCCTCCGCTCTCACACACCGGTACAGCGGAACCAGCACGTGAGGGTTTGGGGGGTGATGTTTGAGGCTGTTGGACTGGAGCATCTGCAGGTGCTCTCTCCTGACGCAGGGCTGCACGGGCACGGCCAACACACGTGGGGAGCAGAGCGTGCCTGGGGGCTGGACACCGTGACCCCGTCAGAGCGCCCCAGCCTCTTAAATCCAGCCAGCCCCTGAGCGAGGTACCTTTGCTTCCACAACACTTCCTCGCTGGGCTTCTTATTGTTGCTGCTCTCGGTTGCATTTAAAACCGTTGTACAGCATCCAGAGCCATTAGCGGATGCTTTATAAATACAATTAATTATCATTATTATTATTACAGCTTTACAATCTCTCTTTTCTTTTGCCAAGACCTGTTCCCCAGAGGTGGTTCAAAGCTAGAGGAGTTTTGTCTTGTTTTTATTTGTCCTGCCTTATCTGCCTTAATTAAGTATTTGGGCTCTTCAGGGCAGGGAAGCTGTATTTTAAGTCTGCAGCCCTGAACTCGACCAGCCCATGCCGCAATATAAATATTCGGTTGTAAAAATAATATTTATGACTGCAGTTAATTTGACTGGCCCCATTTTTAGTGAACAAAGCAGAAGAAAGATGCTCTGAAATACAGACCAAGTAAAAAACGTTTCTCTCCCCTAAAGCTCAGTAAAACGACACGAGGAAACAGCCATTCTTACCGAACACCGCCTGGACGTGAGCTGCGAGTAAACCCAGGGTAAACCAGGCGAACCCTGGCCGGGCTGCTGTGGTGGGGGGTGTCTGCCCATCCGAGGCTCCACAGCAGAATCACGGATTCAGGATGCCCGACTGAGAACCGACTCGAACCACTGGAACCGAGGAGGCAGGAGGACATCACGGGGCTTTTCATACGCAGTTTCTTGGCTCTCAGTCAATCAAGCTGCATTTCCCGGGTCCTGTTCGGTTTTTCCTAAGTGCAGGTTCTGACACCGCATCTCCTTTGACTAGTGAATATTGTATCTTTCACTAAAGTATTTAGCAAATATGATGCCAAAGTATTTGGGAAATATTTGCCAAATATTTACATTTGCCCGGGTTTGTTTCCACCACAGCCAGTGTTTATTAGGGTCTGGTGGGCAAGGAAAAACCGAGATACTGGTGAAATGCGCAGGGTGAAAGTGCTGAGCCCGAGGGTGCTGCTAAGGCGATGACAAGGTGACTAGCTGCCGAGGCTGGAAGAGGGGCCCCTGGCCTCGCCCGCTGCTGATGGCTCTGTTGGGAGTGGGGTGCAGGCATCCGGGCCATGGGTGGAACCAGTGTCGCCTCCCGGGGCCACCTCCCGTATACGCTTACCAGCTTGAGCAAATTAAACCCATGGCAGCAAAAGGAAGAAAAGAAAGTTATGCTCAGGTTGGTTTTTAAACAGCAGGAACCACAGCCTAAAGGCATCCACCCGAGAAAACTCCTCTGTACCGCAGCAGAGAGGCGCAGCCTGGTTAGTCTCTCCCTTTGGGG
>NW_010403821.1:0-1760 GCF_000710305.1 Buceros rhinoceros silvestris
GGCTGTAGCGTTACAGCTGGGTTAGCCTGTGTACACAGGGTCCTGGCTCGCACGCCGCCACGGACGCTCCCCTGAGGGCAGGACGGTGAGCAGTGTAGAGGGGGACTTGACAGTGCCAGGAATGTGTGACAGGTTGTGACATGAAGACTCCAGTGGACGCGAATAATGCAAAATATGTATTAAATTGTAAGTATTTGTTGGACATTTCTCTTTTTGCTTTAGAAGTACCTGGTAAAAACTGCTGAAATGCCAGTTAACTCCAGGGTAGTCACTAGCAAAATGTAGGTGCCGGACTAGGACCACTGGTGGTACTCTGCAAAATATCCGAGGAACCGCAGCTGTAAATTCTTGGAAGGAGGCAAATGCAGATCGTCGTTTGAGGCGTGACTGAGAAGTGCGGGCTGGGAGAAGCCACGTACTAAGGAGCAGTGACTGGGGTCTCTTATCTTTGTTTCTCTCTTTAGTTAAATTCCCAAGTTGTTCATTGGAGGGGGGTTTTGGTTTTTTTTTTCTTTTTTTCTGCATTGCAAGTGTTTGCCCAGGCTTTACCCTATTAAAGTTACCAGTGGTACAGACCTTTATTCAATTAATGCAGCTACATGTTTTATTCAATTGTCCAATCAATGACTGGAACATCTTCTCATTGGATGTGTGCACACTGAAAGGGAATTTCCTACTCAGTAAATTCAAAACCACAAAACTTGTCAGACTGCTTATCCCAGAGTTGACGTAATCAGGAGTGTGAGGCCACATTCCTGTTTGTGAGGAATCTTCTGCCCTTCACATGCCACACTGAAGTGGCAGCTGATAGTTCACACGGCTGCATGCAGGAATGAGGCAGGAGCTCATCTTGGAAGGACATAATCTTGGCTACTATGAACTGCTGAAGCAACTCTTCCCAGTCTCCTCCAAGGAAACGTCAATGAGGCTGAACTCAGCCCACGCGCCAACAGTTGAACTATTCCAACTTAGGTTCTTGCTTGAGATTGTGATAATGGGCTGTTAAATTTTCCTTCTCCATCCAATAGTTTAGGAGGCAAAACAACCTAAGGTGTTACTGATATCCTTGGTAAGTGGTAGCTTCATCTATAAGTGAGGGCGAGTTTATGAGGTCCTTCCTTTTCTACCTGCATATCATCTATTTAATTTAGTTTAGTTATTATGCACAGCTTCAAAGACTGGTCTCAATTAGTCATCTCAGCAGCAGCCTTGACCACCTTAAGTAAAAAGTCTGATACTCCAACTACCATTTCTACCTCTTTCTACCAGTCAGAGAACTAGCAATAAATTAAATTTTAAAGTTTAAGGATAAGAAACATTTTAAGGGAACTGAAAGATCATCTCTGTGTTACAGATAACATAAAAATTAAACAGAGGTAAATGATTTGCTAAAGATTATGTCAGACTTGTTCACTGATACTGGCACTAAGTAAAGGTTCTTTGTATACTGTTTGGAGCTGAGACGTGACATTTCTGTATTGTGTTACCAAAGGTGACTTTGTTCTTTGTACGTAACCCATTCTTGAAAAGACGGTACGAGAATTAGGTCAGAAGCTAGCTAGCACAGTCAGTAATAAAAACCATTATGTAAATATAAATACTTCTCTGAAACGTGTAACAAAAAATGTTTTTCTAACATTTCCAGAAAAGCAGACAACAAAGATGTATGAGTACTGGAAATTAATGTGATGGTAGCCTATCCGTAATTAATATACCCAGAATTACAGAAACTGGTTTTTCTAACATTTATGAATAAACAA
>NW_010403822.1:0-20710 GCF_000710305.1 Buceros rhinoceros silvestris
CCTGACGATTATTAAGTTCTGGAAGTATCTGATGTACTTAAGAGCCATAGAGCTGGGACTGTTCATCCTGGAGAAGAGAGGCCTGAGGGGAATCTAATGTGCAGAAATATCTTGAGTGAAGAGGGGAGTAAGGAAAAGTGAGACAGACTCTTCTTAGTGGTGCCAAGTAAAATGATAAAAGGCAACAGACTCAGACTGAAACATTGGAAATTCCATTGAAATTTTTAAATATTAATTGTAATAGTTAGGGAATATTGGCACATGTTTCTCAGTGATGTGGAATCTCCATCCATGGAGATGTCCACCACTCAGCTGAACACAGTCCTGAACAACCTGCAGTAGTGACCCTGCTTTGAGTAGGAAGAGGACTGGACTGGGTGATGTCCAGAGGTCCCTTCCACCCCCAGTCATTCTGTTTCTGAGTTTAGGTGGCTGAGCCCAGTGTCAGTTCCTTTGCTGATAAGATCTGTTGTAAAGAAAAGCTAAGTGAGGAGAGGTGAGGGCTTGGCCTTCTTTGCTTTGGAAGTTGTTTTTAAGCTGAAGGTCTTATCCCAGACCCTGCCTGTGATACATTACAGCTGTGTAGCAGCCATGTCTGCACCCCATATCCTGTCTCCTTGATTCTGACCCTGATCCACCCCTGCTGACTTGAGTTCCCAGCTTGATCTTTCGCTTGCTTCATTGGCAGAATTGCTGGGCTAGCATCAGAATGAGGCTTACAGTGATCAATGTCTCTGGACCTGATAGTGACCTTGATTTCAGTCAATATCCTCACTCTTTGTTGGTGAACACTGGCATTTCCTGATATCGTCACCAAGCTCACCTCCCTCCATGGAGAAGTCTGTACTTGCTGCTCCCAGACACTAGGAGTGTGTGTGAAATTCATAACAGAAACTACTGTAAAAACTCAGTTGTCATGGATATTAACTCAAATGTACAAAAGAAATACGAATTGCCATTTAAATCTAATAATATAAGAATTAAAACTAAATTTTATAACTATATTAACGTATATAAATAAATATATACCCACCTCTAGTTCCATTGATAGGTGTTTCTGTCTGGAATTCCTTTAGAACTTCCAGTGGTGATCTTGGTAGGTCCTTCTGGATCTGTTATCAGTTACAAAAGGTGGTGGATTGAAACGAAACTACATATTCCAGGAAAACCAAGCCTGCCAATTCAAGCTGACTCTTGAAGTCAAAACTTAGAATTGAGTAAAAAATTTAAACAATATGCTTTCTTTCTTGCATATTTCCTTCTCATCTCCCTGTGGCAGCCAGAACCAAAATTAACAAAAATGCTTACCTCATTTTCTTCCCCAGAACCCTCTGCTTCCTGTGGAATCACAGTGTGTTCACTTTTCCTTTCATTTTTCAGAAAAGCTTGGATGGCTTCCTGAACCAGAGTATCAACAGATAGTACCTGAATATTGCAAACTAAGACACAGAAAAGTTAGGTAACTTCACAGTTTGAGTTGAGCACACATACAGAGAGACTACTACTGGCAATTAAATTAATGATTTTGACTGGGCTTTTGATCTAAGCTGTTTCCACTGTGTCTTCTGGGTAACTGCTGCACAGTGAATATACACAATCACACAGCTATCTTGCTAGTCTTTTCTATAACAAATACCCCAGAGAAGTTTATCAAAAGCATTTTCAAATTCTCAGTGCAGAAGTAATACTATATTAACTCTATATATAAAGTTCATCTGGTTTGAATCTTGTTTTGGAAAATAATGAATGAATGACTTGAAATCAACCCCTGCAAAATACAGATGTATCTGAGCTTCAAGGATTAGTAATGCAAGGATTCGCCCAAACTATTTTCATTTTTAAGAGTGGGATTTTAATGCAAATAAACATTTTTAAGAAATTTAGTAAAACAAAACAAAACAAAACACCTTTACCTTTTTCAATAGACTTTAAACAGGTAGTTTTTCCACTAAAACATTTTCCCAAAATACATCCCTTGATAGGAAATGGAGGAAATACAGGTGGTGAAGATTTGGGTTTTGGAGGATAAAAAACGTCCATCAGTCTACGAAGCACATGACCCAATATGTTATTATTAAGAGGAGGCTTGTTCCCGCTGTTCTCTTCAGCTGGGCGCCATTCCCCTGTCATACTCTGTATAAATGACAAATTACCCAATAATTTGTCAACATGTCTTGTCTTTCATCTTCCTAGATATACGTATTTATACACAAACACAATACATACAATAATCAAATCTGAATAATACTAAATAATAAAATATTTTTTAGAATAGAGCCTTGTTGAAAGATATAATTACATCATAATCATTAAGCATTTATTGATATTCACTAATACCTAGTTGAGGCAATTATTCCTACAAACATTTTCACAAATTCCTAGAGGTTTTTTTTTATTCCCTAAACATGAAAAATAATTTCACCAATACTACAGAATTAATCAGTAGCAGATTTTTGGAATAGAATGTCAGTATCTTAATATTCCGCCTTCTGAAAACCAGGCAACATTATTGCCCAGTTTCACACATAAATTTTTGAAAATTTTTATGGACAAAAATTTCAAATATATATATTTGCCTAATAAACATTCAACAGACAGAAAAGACAAACAAACAAACCCAAAAGAAACCCCAAATGAACAAGCCACCAGGTAATTCAAACAGTTTTAAGAGAAGGAAATACTGAGTAGAAACTTCCAGTTCATCTACTCCAAGACGAATATAAATTTATCAGTGGTACGAGTTCCCAGCATACAGCTTGATGACGTTTTGCTAGTAAAGATACTCTTACTGACAATCAGATTGGAAGAAAGATGAATATGGAAGGACGTAGTCAAAAGCATTGAACACAGAGTTGTTCTTTTACCACTCTAATATATACTCTACCACTACTGGACACTAGGAAAGTCCTGATGTGCAGTTTATGCTATGAGAAGCTAAAAAATAGCATTTTAGTATGCAGGATAATAGTAGTCCTGCATTAATTACAAGTATTACTGGCTTGCAGGATACTAACTCGCTGCTTGGAAGATATCTGGACTAAAAATAATAATCCAAATTTGATTCTAGTATGTCACCTCATTTAGGGTGCACAATAAAGGATTGAGAGGCAAAGTCAAATGTTTCAGCAAGTGAAATTCCAACTTTGAAAAAAAATTTAGGAAAAAAAATGTTCACAATGAGTGGTTAAGCACAGGAATAGGTTGCACAGAGATTCTATGGAATCTCTGTCCTTGGAAATTCTTGAAAGCTGACTACAAAACGTGCTGAGCAACTTTATCTGACTCAGAAGTTGGCCCTGCTTTGAGAGAAGAGGTTGAACTAAATGACCTTCACATCCCTTTCTACCTAAACGATATTATCACTCTATAAATTAAATATCTAATCACTATCAACAGAAGTAACCAATTTCAAAGTTCTACTGAAAGACAATGTTTTGAATTCACATTCCAGGTAGAATATGCAACCTTTTCCTGAATTCACTATTGTGATTGACATACTGCTACACCATACCTTGTTCTAACAGAACTTGATCAGTGTTGACTCTGAACATACGTGCATTAGATAGCATAACACAGTGTAACTTCTTATCACTCTAAATGAAAATATTACCTATTTTTAATCAGTAAAAACAAACACAAAGTATCTTTTTGAGTTGCACAGTAACCCCTCTCCAGCGTATGTCAGAAAACGTACTTCTTAATAGGTAATTGAAAAGACATGCTTAAAAAAAACCCAAATCCTTGTCCCATCTGAAACATTCTTCCTTAAACATATAAGTACAGATGGATCAGTTATTTCAAAATCTATCAGACCTGTAGGAAAAATGAATTCAAAATGGAATGGGGTCTCCATTTGAAGTACTCACCTTTCAGATGTCTTTCTTGCCCTTTTGATCGGATTGCTCTACTCTACCTGTCTTGAGCTAAAGTAGCTTACCAGTCAGAAGCAAGTTTTCAGGTATCCCAGCTGAGAGTTAATATAATTCCTGGTCAACACTATCAATCAAAACCGGAAATTATTTTATATTTTGAGCTGTGCCTACTCTTACGGTTGTTTTGGGTGATTCCATTAATTTATTAAGTGATTAGCCACAATAGATGAGTACCCAACAACTAGTTTCCAAATATTTTCAAGATCAATCCAATGTGGAATGTGCAATGTACTGATAGCACTGTATTTTATTGTTGTATGTTATCAAATATATTTGACATTTTTTGTCACTATTCCTAATGTAAACTTTGTATTCTTCAGAGATGTCAAATTGCTCGTGCTGGGTCTTTTTTTCTTAAGGGTTAAGAAAACGAGCACAAACTTTGCCAGAATGCCCTGCCAATAGACTTTTATCTCCAGAGGCAGTACTTTGAAGGTATTAGTGGTTCACTTAGTTTTTTAGAGGACAGATGTATGAATTGTTGCCTACACGTCATATGCTAGCAGCTTTTGACGAAGACTGATTTGGAAAGGCATAAGACTAATAATTAATTATGTGAATGTGCATTTGAAACACTGGTAGTGAAAAAGAGGTTTTAAATATGTTCTTAGATGTTTGCAACCTTCAGTGTCCTTACATCTAGAAAAGACTATTGAGACTTACAAATAACAACATGGCAGTAAAAACTTCTTCTTATTAGCACTTCCCAGTAACTGTTTTCTACCTGTCTGTCCTGTATGTCATCCCCATTACTCTTGTATACATGCCTTTATTCATGTAAAGACAGTAATCATGTAATTAATAACATGAGTTGATATGGTATGAATAAGGTCTTTATAAATGGATAAATAAGTAAAACTTACATTAAGATTGAAACCAAAGTCTGTCAGGCATTCATGACAGAAACTTGTAATGAACATTTACACTTGTCGGTTCAGGATATGGTAAAAGCACATATATATTGTACTTATAATCTCCCAACATGTCAAAGACAGCTTATCTGCCATGATTTTGATATATTCTAGTAAAACACATTATTTGAAAAGACTAAATAGGTAGCAGGTTTGGTTTTTTTTTTCCAAAGAAAAGCATCATTAATGTGATTTGGAAAAAATTGTACAGTACATTTTAACAGGAGAAAGTTCATCCTTCCTCTTTCACTTGTGAAATTACAGTAATATATTGTAAAGCTGAAGAAAAGTTCTAAGGTATCCTGAAATATAGTTACTTGTATTCCAACAGAAGTTAAGAAAAATGTCAGCCATTTTTAATAATTTTCACAAAGTTAACATCTTAATTTAAACTGATCCTTCAAACCAATAAATCATGTTAGTGAGCTTTCACTCAAAATTGCTGAAATTAAGACTATCATGTTTTGTAACAGATACAGCATTTTATTTTACTTGCTTTTGCTGCCTACTTTCTGTTGCATTTCAAAACATGGTAGCATTAACTTCACTTTCAAATTGCAATTAGCTAAAAATTAATTGCATTGCAATAAATATGTTGTTCCTATGAACTCAAGAAAGAACTATAATCAACATTATATACAAGAATGAAATTGTAACACTGTTTTAAAATTGCACCAGTTCTCCAATGCTACTAACTATAAAATATAACCATATATTTCATACAGAACCTCAGGCAATGGAAAGAAAATGCATGTCAATTCTGATATCAGAAACTAGTAAAGGAACAAAATGAAACATCACAACAGAATGTTTATTGTGAAAAATCAAGGGGTATTATCTTCTGTTATGTCTTATCAGTTTGATGTACCTTGTATTCCCTGTAATCTTTTTCATCTAACAGATTCATTTTATTCAACTCTATAAGTTGTTCTGGGCTTGGTTCATCTGGCAAAGTTTGAATTGAGGCTTGTTCATATATTGGTTTTCCGTTTAAAAAAAATTCTTTCCAATCAAGCATCAGTTTTAATGGAATTTTGCTGCTGCAGGGGAAGAAAAAAAGAAACAAAAAAAAGAGTCCCAAAGCAAAAATTAAAGTGGTTAGATATTCGAGAATTGTGAACCCAAATTTACAAGAATCACTATCATGAAACTAGCAAATGCTAAACTAGGTATTGTTGATAATGCTTTCTACAATTATTACAGCTTTCTATAACTGCTTGGGTATTTATACGACACCTGTAGGCACTTATAGGCTTCAGTATTTTCACAAATGTGTCACCACACAGTATTTGGCTGGCAGAGCTGTGTAGTAACAGTTTTGCTGTAGGTATTTTTCCCTGCTTCAAATTATTGTTCCCATTTCTGGGGTAATGCCTTCTCTCACCAAAAAACCCTATAGTTTTCTTTCCTGGAAGCTAAAATTAATTTAGAAGAATATACATAATTAAATTCAATATTTTTTTCTTTTAGAAAGCAAAAATAATCACATGAAACAAGACAAACTGCATATAGTAGCAAGCTAAATGCAAACAGGATGCTGACATATATCATTGTAGATTTCTATGGCTGCTAAATATCAATATGAATAACAGCTTAAACAAATGGTCTAAATGAAAGCTTCTACTATTTCTTAAGATTACATTGATTTGTACTTTCTTTCTCCAGTAATGATTGTAGATAATCTAGTATTACAGTTTTAAATAAACTCTGCATGTGCTGTTCAAATATAATTGAATACCTATGATATGCATCCTGCACAATGAAGTGCACGGAAGGACAGACAAAGCATTCCTATAGTGCCAGTAAATGCAGATACAGCCTTGATACACATAATTTGGAAAGATGTGTCAAGTATCTGTACATATTGTGCACCACTTAGTATAAGCAGATGTGACACTAGCTTACACCGGAACTATGACTGTGTCAGACTAGGAAACCATCAAATCATCACTAAACTGTGTCTAGAACAACTATTTTATAATACACTTACTGGGTCTAATTTTATGTAATTTCCGTAAAATACGATCATATGTATTTCATATGATTACAGCTTTATTACTTTAACATACAGTTACACTAAAGGGCAATGAAGATTTTGGCACACCTTCTAATGTTGTAAGACTTACTTCGTAGTCTAATCACTGAATACTAATGAAAGAACAAGAGCAACAGTGCTGCACTCTGGGCTTGGAAACACTCATATAGTGCAGGCGCTTGGAGGTTTACTGCCTTTTTAAGACCTTCTCAGAAATCCTGTGGAATTAGGGCACATCAGAAGATGGAATCACAGCAGAGGGAAATTATTAGACTGAGTTGCTGCTCTTAGGACAGTCCACACAGGTACTGTCTCTCTTAGGAAGTTCATTCTGTTTATATTACACTGAGGAATTGTTCAGATATTGAAGCAATCTGGAATGAGATGGGCACCATTCAGTTCTTAACTTGTAACCTGAGGAATTTGTTCATAAAACCAGAAATCAGTAGCTCTACAAGCTGTAAAACTTGTGAATCTTGGTCTCCCAAGGATTCGAGTTAGCCGTGTTTTCAGAAAATTATGCTAAGGCTTTAGCATGAGTTTACCCTGTATTACACATATGTAAACCCTCACACGAAAGTAATATCGTCATTGTACCACATAAACTAGTTGGAGCTGACCTCTAAGATATCTAAGAATCTACATACGATGTTACAGTGCTTAAACCAGTCTGAATAATGAAGCCTAACAGCTGCCTAACAGCTGTTAATTTTGCCTAACACCTACTATACTCACTTATTTGTCAGCAGACGATATTCTCCTACTTTTGTGGACAAATCAATGATTTGGTCGATCACTTCCCAACATAGAGAATAATGTTTTTTATAACGAGCCTGAGCTCTTTCAACGGCAATTTTCTTGTGACGCTCTCTTTCTTTGATAATTTGTTCTTCATAATCAATTTTTTCTTGTTTTGCAAGAGCCTAGAAATTTTTTTAAGAGTAAATTTGACATTGCAGAGAAAATGAAAGTGCAGAAGCATACATTCCTGGAAATTAAAATGAACTTGCTCATTTAAGTCAATAAATGAAAACAGTTATATTCTTATCAGAGTTGGATAGTCAGCAAGCAGATTAATGCATAGCCAGATCTAAAAATTTTTATTCTTCCTATAAATTCCAGTTTATTTGCTTTCTAACTGCTAAAATGTAATGAAATAAAGGAGAAATATATTAGTTCTTCCTTGACAAACAAATTAAGAACATATTCAGTACTTAGGGAGCAGGGAAACATGAAATGGTGCTGTCTATTTTTCCTAAGGAACAACTATGCAGATGTGTTAGTAAAGGCTTAGTTCCACTGAAATCCACAATGGAATACTCATTTAGACTATGTGACAAGTTATTTACCTTACAGGATTCTGATCTGCAGATAATTTGATATTACTGATGCTGCTGAAGCTTTGAGAACAATTTCTGGTCATGTTAGAAAATTACCAGTAGTTGCTGTGATGCTGTGGTCCTTTAGGCCCAAAGCATACCTAAGGAGATGTTCTGAATAGCTATAGCTGCTGATTACACGGGACTCCAGCAGCTGGAGGATCTGGAGCTGCTAATCAGTTTTGGCAGGAGCAAAATAAGATTTCTACCATCACATTATGACCTACTATGGGTGTAGCACTTGGCAGTTTGCCACAGGATTGTGAGTCCTTTTAATTTATTAATCACCTCTAAGCTTCAAGGTAGAAATGAGTGAAACTCCTCTAGCATTTTTCAGAAATGGATGCTAACAGATAACATCTAAAGAAAATAAAAAATATGATTCTTGAAACAAGATCTTTTGCCATTTATCCCTTATAAGGCTGTGCCTTTTGAACTTAGCATACAGAGATGTTTTCCTACAAAGTTAAAATTAGTTTGGAAGAAAAGATGAAAATTAGACTTCAAGTTGCTCAGCTTTATCCCTTATTAACTTAGCTACAACTTTGAACCTAGATAAAGGAGTATGTTCATCATTAAATCACCCTGTCCCTAGAAAAGTCCTAACATACAAATTCAATTTTAAAACAGCAAGGTACTGTAACAGTCCTGCAGCAATTCAAGGAGCAAATAATCTTTTACCGCTTCTTTGTCAAGAGCTTCCCGGAATTCTTTCAGTCGTCTTTCTTCATATTGTTTTTCCCTAAAAATTCTGTTTTGCCTTAACACCTCTTTTTCATGTCGAACATGCATAAGTTGAACAGCAATCCTGCGCTCCTGTTGAGATTGCCTCATTAGTCTGTAAATAAGTTGCTCCTCCCTGTAAGCCTCCTAAAAGACAAAATTAATAGTATTAAGCACAACTTGTAAACTATTTCATAGACAACTCATCAGCATTTCCTGAGAAATATGAATGGAATCATATAACATCATTTACTTGCTCATTTGATACATAAATCTACATATATATATACGTATATATACGTATATCAAAATATACATATCTATTTATGAGTACTATTTTTGTAAACTATAAGAATTGTAGAAATACAGAAGTGAATTCTAAACATGTCTTAACTGAGATACTCAGTAAAAATACATTTGTTCATATCAACTTGATTTTAACTTTCATGTTTCCTACGTGCAAAGAAACTGCAGCATATTTCAAATAATTGCTTTTAATACCCTTTCCTCAAATCATCAACTTATCTCTGCTCTTCACCAACTCCCATTCTCAGACATACTCTGCTGGATCTTTGATCAGTCTATTCTTCTACAGGTTTGAATTTTTTCCTTCTTTCTTGGGATTTGGGTAATTAACTCCTCCATTCAGGAAACTGGGAATATGAGGAAGCATTCAGAACTGAGGAAAATACAGGTAACAGTTCCAGTGTTCTCACTGGGACACAAATACAGCACTTTAAGAAAACCATCCTCAACGATTGCTTAAAGTATGGTCAGTGTGCACAGACACTTCAAAGGCTGTGGACAGTGCTTTTCAAAGCACTTCTCACTACCACAGTTCTCTTGTTCTTGTATCTAAACTAACCTACCTAAAGTTTTGCCTAATTACTTTCCCACATCAGAACAACTTCTGAGTTCTAAGCAAAAGCACCAGCTTGCCTTTCAAGCCCCATTGCCAAATATCCCTCCAAAAGCAGAATTTTAGAGGAAATTTCTAATTCCCTGGGCATTTGTTTCTGATGCAGCAAATGGCTATGAAATGTATTCAAATTCAGGGACCTAAATTGGGAATTGATCTGAAGATTTTAAATTCATTTTCCTAAGAACAGAGGAACAGGTAAAGCCAGTTAGCAGCAGCATGAAAACCAAACCATTCTATTTTCTTTTAATCTGGTTTATTTTGCATAATTTGTTTGTGACACAGAGGGCAGAACACATTACATAAATTCACCTATAAATGAAAAAACTGTAGTACGTATTATCATACTACTTATGAAAGACCTCTGTCAAGAGATCTACAGCTGTGCTACACAATGCAACCAGGACAACTGTAATAGATTTCTAACACAGACGTGTAAAACATGGCTGTTTTAATAGCAATAATAAGAACAACAACTTACTAATTAATTTAGACCTTTAAAGTTGATGTTTGAGAGAAGCCAGTATTTTTCAGACAAAACTCTTTCCTTACCGTTCCCTTTACAATTGCTGGGAATAAAGTACATTCCAATTAAATACTGGTGATTTGACTAAGCCAATATAAAAATCCCTCAACGTTTTGCTTATTTTAAGCCAAAATGTGATCTTTGCGCTTCCCTTTCATAGCACTGATTCTCATAATGCTGCTTGATATCTCTAATGGCAAGGATGCAGTCATCTCAAGCTTTAATCCCAGCATGCTTCGCCTACACACAATATTGTCGCTCTACAAAGATTATCACAAAAAAAAGATATCCTATTTTTAGTGTATTGTTCATACACTATTTTTCTACACACAGAATTACCATCATGCATCCAACTTAAAGGGAAAACAATGCAATAGTAACAACTTTATATTTTCATATTCATGCTGTGTGTCATTTGACATGGTTGTGACAAAATTTTCCAACAGCACTGCCTACTAAAGAGTCCATTTAACTCTTACATTCATGACAAGGCACCTGATGCCCTGTGCTGCCTCAGTTCTATCTGTTGCTTCTTTGGATTTAGTATTTTATTACAATTTCAAAGAAGAGTAGAGATTGCACAGACTTTGCTTCCTATTAAAAGTAAATATCCCTCATTGTTTTCTTTAGTTGCAACTGCTATCCTCAGCCATGGATTAGTACAGCAGTAAGTACTGTACCAGAGGAAATCCTAACTCACAGTGGATTGAAGGAGCCACCTTAACAGAATGGTCATTTCTCATACTCAAACCATCAACTGTATGGTGTAAATATTTGTCCCAGTGAGAAATCAAAGCACCTCATCTAGGTGAATGCGCTCATTATAAAGTAAACGGGAAGATATTTCTTTAGAACACTGCAGAGAAGCCTAAAGAGAGCTTTTCTTTTTTAACTGGAGGGTAGAGTGATCAAATATTTTGACATGAAGAGCTGGCCAAAAAAAAAGCCAGCTCAAAATTTTTGAGGAACAAGGATGTATGAAACGGCTATTAATTACAAGCTACACAATGAATAAATTAGCAATCAGAACACCACACTAATAATTTCAAAAAGGTGCTTATTGGATAGAGAAGTGAAGCACTGGTAGCTATGTTTCACACAAACAGGAATGGACAAAGTGCTAAAATCTAAGGCTGAAAAGTTTTGAAACTTCTGGACATATCAGGAAACAAAATAAAACTGGTAGTATAAGATTTCTGACAACATTTTGCATCAACTTCACACATGAATGCAAAGTGTCTGAAGAAATAATAAATATCATAAATGGAACATCTTAGTAATTATTTTAAAAATTATTATTGACTTTTTTTTCAATTTACCTACTTGAGACAACAGTGGCATCCAGTGGCCAAACACTAATGTGTTTATGTTTCCTGTTGTTCATACATAATTATTTTATCTAGGCTTTTCTATTTATCTATTTCTTTAACTTCAATCTAAATGAAATAATTCTGTCCTGAATTAATTTCAGAAATAACTCATTATTTCTGAAATTATTCTGTCCTAAACTTATAGTTCGGCATACACAAATCTATTTGGTTGACAAGTAACAATCTAGTAACAATTCATTTCCTCTCCCATTTTTGTCTTCTCAGTTCATGCTGATGGTAACTTCTTCCTGATAACTTTTAAAGTCAGAAAGAAAAAATCTAAACATTGTATTTTAAAATAATGAGTATTTAGAATAAATACTTTGTTCAAATGGTGGAGATCAAAGACTCAATTTCGATGAAGCCATGTTACCATCAAAAACTTTCAATTCCTGCCTATGAAAATCTGACTGGCAACATCCTGTTGAAGAGTGTCATGCAATTGTAAAGTACTTTTTCTCCCAGGTTCCATTTTGTAGTGTGTCAAAACTCAAAAATGTGAACAATATTCTTTTGGTAGAGGTTTATACAAATGAACATGAAACACAGTAAAGCACTCTGAAGGGATGAAATTCATTTGACTCTAAATGATCCCATGCCCAGGTTTTATGCAGTATAGCTAAAAATCTCACAGAGTTTCAACCAGACACCTCTTCCTCTGCTAATTTAGAACCAAATTACCACTAAATAGATTCTCTGATCTGGTCAGACTACTGTTCCATTCAACTTCTCATTTGCCTTTCCCTCTAATTCCTGCAGACTGTCTGTGACTTCTATTTTTCCTGTATCAATGCTGCTTTTTCTACCTGGAAAGTTAGGAAGACTATTGTTTTGCCTTGCTTTGGAGCTTCACTGGAACCAGTCTTATTGGCAGTACAATGCAACAATTCCTCCATCTCAAACTGACAAGGCTTGTACTACAACCACAGACAAACCAGCTATCCGACCTTCTCACTGTGCTGGCTGGCTTTGCTGGCCTAGAGCTGCTGGATCTACCAAATTACCCAGTGACTGCTGTTGGCCACATGGCCAGTAGCTGATAGCCATGGCTACAAAACCACACTCCAGGTTGTGGGGCTTATGCTGGGGCTGTGACAGCTGTTAGCAGATGAAGAGCAAGTTTTAGGACTACAGCAATTTCAGACAACTGGTTTGCAAAACTGCTTCATGGCCTATGCACATCAACAAGAATCTCTTTGAATGAGAGCTGAAAGACAGGATAAATGGATAGATGGACTCTTGGTCTAAGCCACTACAGGATTTTCATAAAATATAGGTCTAGAATAGATATTTAGAAGCCATCTAATTTCTACAAGCCTACCACAACAAATTTAAATTTTTCTTAACGACTCCAAAAACATCTCCAGACATTACAAGCCAATGCTTTAAAAAAAATTATATATATACACACATACATATATATATATATGCCCTATTATTATGCAACAGCAGTGATGGCAGGCTTGTCTATACTGCATTCAACACATGATTTAAGCTAAGCACAACAGTGCAAAACTAAGAATATTACAACTAGAAATCACAGAAATCCAGTAAGTTACATGGTTCTGTTTTGATATAATCATTATGAAAGAGAAGATCTGTGAATTCAGTAATCTAAGAGCTGCTTTTTGAATGAGAAATGTCTGAGGAGGAATCTGAAAAGCCTTGTGCTTTATGAGACAGGATTCAAGTGGAGTAACCCGCAGCATCCACTTGTAGACACAACACAGACATCCTCCAGAGACACTTCCGTTTCATAACACACCAAAAATAAAAGCTCTGATCTGCAAACTAAGTGCTTTGCTTCTTCACATCACTCAGCATAACCATTTCAGAATTCATCCAGTGCAGGTCAAAAACTTTATGTAACACATCTTCAAATACAGGTTTTCAACCAAGGAATGCCATGTATGCTGTTTTCTAATAAATATCTTCTTCAGAACCTGTATACTTCTTGATAATTTAAAGTTTAACTTTGGGGGTTGGGGAACAGAAGGCACGTCTTCAGCTGATTTTTAATAATCTTAGTTCTGCTGCCTTCGTTTGATCCTTTATGATTGATAAAGATGAAGTATGATATAAAAGGGGTGAGAAAGAATGGACAGCCTTCCATATTTATGAAGGAAAGACAATGGCTGGCATAAAAGTTATTTCCAGAGATAAGTGTATATACCTCCTTTTATCCCCTCGAAGTTTTATTCAACCTTCAGAAAATACTGTTCTTTAATATTCCTAAACAAATATTTAAATTACTAACTGCGCATGGGTTATATAGTTTAGCATACATTTTCTCACCTCTTGAGCTTCATGTGCTATTAATTGCTCCATTAGCATTTTTCGTCGTCTCTTTTCTTGTTGTTCTCTAGCAAACATATCTTCCTCTAAACGTTTTTTAATTTTCCTTACATATTCTTCATCAGAATAAATATTTAACAGTTCAGTTGCAGTCTGTGCAGTAGTTTCTAGAGATGTTTCTTGCAAGTTCTGTGTTTGAAATGATTCTTGTGTATCACTGATTGAAAAGATTAAAAAGACAAAGATCACTGACTTTAGAGTGTTCTCACAGAAATCCCAGATAATTATGTGCAAGTTTATCAAATGCAAAACAGCACCCTGTGTGGGCACTGTGGCTATTCCTGATGCTCGTGTCCCACTATGGCCACCAAGTCCAGAGGAGGGCTCCCGCACTGACTTGAGACAACTGTCAATTAAATTATTTGCTAATAAGAAGCCAAATTTTTAATAAACAGGAAATTAGGATGGCTTACAGAATATCAAAGAAAGATGGGTTACTCTTCAATATATCCATACACTCTGAGTGCAGTTTTGCTGTTACTAATCACAGGTTGTTTACATGTATGTAAGCAGCCACAGTGGTATGCATGAGACCACCTCCTCCGAGTGTGTTATACGTATCAGTAAAGAGGTCGTAATTACTAATTACTTAAAATTATTCACAAATAAATCAACATATGGATAAGTCTGAGGAGAAAGGTTAGCTGTCTCTCTTTTCTTTGGAATTTGTTACCATGTACATATATCCACAGCCATTCTTGTCTCTCTGCAAGTCTAACTGACCTTACAGACACAATGACTGACACGAACAGAGAAGAACAGATGACTTTTTGTCCTTTTTGATGCACATATGGCAAAAAGGAGAGAGGAAGTTGTAGATGGAATAGCTCAAGCTACAGGTAGTAAAAACACTGTAACAGTGCTGGAGCTAGAACATTTGCCGTGCTAGTGGGAAGTCACTCACAGGACAATTACAGTTTAGACTAAACCAGACATCACATTTTCCTTAAGCATCTGTCTACATATATAGCAGGCACCTGAGGCAGGATCCTGTCTAATCTTAATATCCAAGTACTACCTGTCAGTGTCTTGGCTGTGCACTGCAGAGGCATTTCCTGCCACAGACGCCTCAAACTTTTTAATCTCTTTGTATGTGTCCTGAAGAAATAACACAGAATTTAATGTTTGTCTTCACAAAGCATCAGAAAAAACATTCAATATACTAAGTATTAGGGAATTATGTCTAGTTAGTACAACAGAAATGTTTACACTGAAAATATTTAAGTATCAGCTACATCAAGAAAAAAGGCAAGGCTATTTTCTTCCACCTTTCATTTCCTTCCCCCTCCCCTTTTCCTAGCTATACCCATGTCCACCAGCCAAAAAATCCTAAGATTTTTCAGATATTCATTCTGCAGGATAACTGATTTTGCATAGGACTCTGGCAGTTTATAAAATTCCCACCAGTCATGGATTTTAAACAAGATATTCTGGGCTATGATCTGCTTTAGGTTTAGTAGCTTGCCTTTATCCCTCAGAGTTACTCAAACAACTATGTTCCCACAGTCTAGATTTAAATGCATCTGTTGTGGTTGTGCAGTTGTAAAAACTGGTTGTCTGCACTCCTGATGAGAATACTATCCATGAACGGTAAAATTACCATCCAAGGACTCTTTAGCACTAGACAATATAGAGGGGGTGTTTTTTTATTGCTGCATTGTCACCATTACTTGATTTTATCCAAGACTATTGTCAATTTCAGCAGTTACTAACATTTTTGATAGAGCAGACAGTTTTATACTATGTCACAGAAGAGTTCATATATTATGAAAATAATATCATTCAATAAACTTCATTGTGCACAAACGAGAAGAAAACTTTTAATGCTTTTATTTCGCATATTCTACTCAGTAGTCCAGAAGTTAAAATATTGTCAGCAATTAGATTAGTGTCTACCTACAGTATTTATTCAATAAGAACTTTCTCTTACATCAAAACAAATGTTTATTCAGTAACAAATGCAGAATCATAATTATATTAATATTTAGCCCAATTTTCACTGGTTGAGTCTACTATATACAGACTGGTTGAGTCTATGTCAGGTATATCAGCACCTTTCGGTGGTGCAAGTACAGTATTCATAAGTGTAAATTGCTCATAGAAATCATGTGTTTTACAAGTTCATATAATTAAAAAATATTGATGATAGTTACCTCTGCTTCTCTTTTCTTCCTCAACATTTTTTTTGCTTCAGTAGCTTTTATGGTGTGGCTTGGTGGTGGCTTTGGAATCTGTATAATGGCTGCTTGAATCTTGGCCATGATTTCATTTTGTCTTCTCCTTCCTATGCGATGCTGAATATTCAACATCTTGTGTTCAGATACTTGCATTGAAACAAAATACATCATATGGCCCTAATACACTACCTATATACACCCATGAAGTAAATGTAATTAAGCCAAAAGGAAAAAACCTTCTAGGATGAAAGTAGCAGAGCTTATCAAGCTCCAAGCTTGAGCAAATTACTTTTTTTTCTTTTTTTTCTTTTTTCTTTTTTTTAAGGTGGATCATTAAATACCAGGAAAGCAAAAAAATTTTTATCTTTTGTCTACAGTTAAAAACCTTGTCTTAAGAATATTCTCAATCACAGTACTCATGAATCACTGTTTTATCTCAAGAAGCAGATGTTGTAAAATGTATTTTAAATGGAAGTACCATTTTACATTCAGAGTAATTTGACAGCTTAGCAATATGCTAGCATATTATCTCAATATTTGAGGATAAGGATATATTTTTTAGGTACCATTATTAAAAATAGTACCTCTACATATGCTATGTCTGCATTAACTAATAGTATGGTGCAATAGAAGCACATCTGTAAAGTTAACTAGTTTTGTGCCTGATAGGCATTTAAGGGCTTGTATTAAATTCTAGCTCTAGTATGGTACCTGTTTCAGGTCAGAATTCAGCACAGAAACTGAGAATACCACTAGGTAATACTACTGCTGAAAAATGGATCTCAGCTGATCAAGAAGTAACAAATATTTAAATTACACTAGTTAAAAGTCTACTACAGATACAAGCAGTAAAAGGTGGAATTGAGGGCAGGTAAAAAAAGGGCTTTTTACAAATAGTCAAAGACAGTTAAAAAATAAATATGTAATATATCAAATAAGTTAATAAATTTTCTTTTACAATTTTATTTTTAGTATTTTGGATATTGCTTGTATTTTCTAGATACATAAAAGGACTTTTTTTTTCATTCTTGTTCGTGCAGTGGCATGAGTAGATTTAGATAAATAACTACAGGAAGACTCTCTCCCTTCAATTAGCCATATAAAATGCACCTCAAATGAGTCAACTTCATTTTGCATTGTGGTTGTAAACCCCTTGAATAGCTGGCTAGTTCTTCTATACAAACTACTGGCTGTACTTTGGATGAATGTTCTCCTATCTTCAGAAATTAGTTCCTCTTTTTTACTTTACCAGAAGAGCTGCACAGAGCTACAAGATGTTCTGAGGCCATACCCACTATAGGTCCCCTTCCCTGTGCCTTTTTCCTGCTTTTAAATAATGATTCATCTTCACAAATGCAGAATGTCAAAAAACTCTTCTGAAAGGACACCATAAACTCACCATACACAGGAAGTTCTGAAATTTACACTTTGTCTTCAAATCTATAAATATTTTCCATACATGACAAAAGGTAAATACTCTGAATTTAATATTGAGTGATTTTTAAATAGTCATGTTTTTTAGGGTCTTATGACAGTATATTGGCATTATATCTACATATTAATGATTGACATGCATACTCCTTTTTTTTTGTATAAATATGTCCGCGTAGCACAGAATTAAAAAGAATTCACACTGGCTTCAAACTAACTCATTATGTATGTGACCTTAAGATAAAACTTCTTCAGAAGCCTATAAAAAGTAAGCAGTCACCTTTTCAATATCTCGGGCTCTTTGTTCCTCTTGGAGCTTCTGAACTTTCTGTCGTTCTGCAATACGTATACGAGCTATTTTGTCTTCTAATGCCTTAGATTTTATTTCAAAATGCTCTGAAATCTGCTGTAGTTGTAAATCAGTCTGACGTGGTGTTAAAGTTTTCAAACGCTAAAATTAAACACCAAGCAATGAAGAGTCAGGAACAATAAGAAACATATTTAAATATGGTAATCTTGCAACAGTAATTTTAAACTATGTTTTCCTGGGTTAATGTCCACAGAACAGTATCTAAAAACGGTCAAATATTTTTCAGAAAAACAGGACTAGCTCCATTGAAAAGAACTTGAACAATGCCAAACTTTAGTTTGGAGAAAAGAATGCTGAGGGGTAACCTCATTGCTCTCACAGCCTCCTAAGGAGAAGACATGGACACAGAGGTGCTGAGCTCTTCTTCCTGGTAACCAGTGACAGGACACATGGCAATAGCTCAAAGCTGCACCAGGGCAGGTTCAGACTGGACATTAGGAAGCATTTCTCTCCCAAGAGGGTAGTCAAACACTAGAACTGGATTCCTAGAGAGGTGGTCGATGCTCCAAGCCTGACAGTGCTTAAGTAACATTTGGAAAATGCCTTCATCAACATGCTCTAACTTCTGGACAGCCCTGAAGTGGTCAGACAGTTGGACTAGATGATCACTGTAGGTCCCTTCCAACCAGAACTATTCTACTGTATGCAACTGGAAATACAGGAAATTCAACTTAAGAAAAAAAAGATGAAAGGGTATAAACAACTTGGCCAGCGAGCCTGCAGAATCTTAATTTTTTTGAGATATCCAAAACCCCACAGAATATGGTACTGAGCAATCTGCTCTAGCTAACTCCACTAAAAGCAGGGTGGTGGATTAAGTGACCTCCAGAGACCTGTCCCAACCTCAGCTATTCTATGACTTAAATGATATCCTGAACCTATCTATCGAGAAGAGCTACTCTCAGTTGCTTTACCTTCTTTAAGCCATCCCTTTACAGGTGAAGGGATGTTTCAACTACTTTGTACTACCATTGCACTGGTTGATAAACTTTTTACTTGTAGACTATTTTTTAGGAACTGTGCCAGAAAAAAATGTGACATTTCACCCAGCAGATTTTGATTCATGATATACAGCTGCTTAGACTGCTCATCCTGATAACAAATTATGGCCTGCATATGTTAAACATTACTACTGAAGACAAGAAGAATGTCCTTAACAGCAGCATTGATACTTACTTCCTCTTAGATACTCTGTTTTTTCCTCTTTGTCTTACTCAGCATATAGTTATGGCAGGCTGGAGTGTAGTATAAATCCTTACAAAGGACTGCTTCTTTCCATATATAATTAGGTTTTGAGTAAGAGATTTTAAAAGTGAGGCAGGAAAACATGCAAAATGCTTGTGAGGTAAATGTAAATATGTTACTTTTTTTCTCTATATTTATACAAAATAGGCGCAGTTAGTTACCTCTTGATACAGAACACTTTCAATAGACTTCAGCTTTGTAGTTGCTGCAGGTCTCATTGCTTCCATGGCTAGTCCAGTAAGCTTTGCCTTTCTCTTTTTTTCTAAAGCAATAAACAATTCATATAAAAGCTTTGTTGCAGCCCCATGCTGTCCTGTCATGATGTCTCGGGCCACTGTCTCATTAAACTGTACACCAAGGAGGTTAAGCGTGGGCTCCAGGCGAGAAAAATTGTTAAGTTTTGCGTTTGCAACTCTACAAGATTAAAAACAACAACAAAAAAATCAGAACATAAACTTGTTTTCAATTTGAACTTGATGCAATAAACATAGTCATGACATGTATTCAGATAGGAGGGGGGAAATAACACAGAGGACTTTCTTAAAGTAATGTGATGATAAACTCTTTGGCTTAGGATTTATACTGCAGTACGTGTAACTGCATTGGCCTGATAGGTACAACTTTTGGAAAAAATAGAGAACATATTGGGTTCTACAAATCGTGACACATAGACACACAAGGTGCTGACAGCAAAAGCTTACAGCCAGTTGCAGCCTATAGTATACCATCCTCCAAAAGCACAAAAAGTGAGAATGAACTTTCTATATTAACTGTATCAATCCACTTGAGCTCTAATCTGCCTAAATATAGGAAATTATTAAAAAACCCTCTACATAACCTATTAACCTTCACAACACTTCGTGTTTCTTTCTTCTCCAATAAAAATTAATGAACTCATGAGCTGGAATACTGTTGAAAACAAAGACTATGGTCTCAGTGAGAAATTTACAATCAAAACTGAAATGGTGGATTGCAGATTAATGTTTCTCTTGTGGAAGGACACAAGATCAATAGATACACAGGCCAAAATCCAGTATCAATAACAAAAAATTATCACTGTAAGATAATTAACATATCAAATTTCATCAAACAAATCCATAACTTCCATCTGAGTCAGAACGTCATGCTTTGTACGAAAACATTGAGAAAACATTGTCTTAACTCTTGCTAAGATGTCAAAGATCAATGTCAGTAATCATTGGAAAAGAAAATAATGAAGAAAGGTGAAAACATCAAATTATCTTTAGAAAGTCAAGGAGTACTGTGGTAAAGAACATCACATACAGTCATCCTCCCTCTCATATGCCAGATACTTCCAGAACTTAATAATCGTCAGG
>NW_010403823.1:0-347 GCF_000710305.1 Buceros rhinoceros silvestris
GTCTGTTTGGTCCTCGGGCAGCCCCGGAAAGCCTGTGTTTCCCCGCAGTCCTCCCGCCTCCCCAGAGGGCTGCACAGAGGCCCGGGACTCCCCGCAGGATCGCAGCCGTTTGCTCACAAAAAACCTCAACAGCCAAAATACCGGATACGCGTTTTGCTTTTGTCCGGCGGAAAACGGGACAGCTAGCTCGAAGGGGGAACAGAGGGGTCAAAGGGAGAGCTCTTAGGGCGCTTCGCAGCACAACTGGGCAGTAATTCAGGTGCGGGTCGTGTCGGCGAGGGCTGCCCAGTGCGCCGTTTTTCCTCCCACACGCAGCCCCGCGCTCCCCCCGCCCTTCTCAGGCCCGT
>NW_010403823.1:392-1358 GCF_000710305.1 Buceros rhinoceros silvestris
CGCTGCCCAGTGCGCCGTTGTTCCTCCACCACGCAGCACTGCGCTCCCCCAGCCCTTCTCAGGCCCGTCCTCTATCCCCAGCACTGCCCTGCACCAGGTGAGGTTCACCCTCGGACCTTGCGGCGCCCGGCCACCCGCCAAAACAGGGGTCAGAGGCGGCAGGGTTGGGTTAACGGCTCAATGCTGAGGCAAGGAGGCAACGGTCAAACTCATCTCCGGGGCTAGAAGAGATTCTCCTGCAAGAAGTCTGGTTGCTAAGCAGCAATATTCAAAGTACACTATTTCCTTCTCTCCCTGCCAGATTTTCTCAGTGTACAAAGCTTTTCCTTCCTCTTCCCTCCAAGAAGCGTTGCAGCAAGAGCTGAAACAGTGCTGCATGCTCTCAGAGGAGAGCTGGATACCGCTCCTGCTGCAGGGCAGGAGAAGACAACCTGAGTTCACAGAAATCCAGCACAGAAGTCGGACAGCAAACACTGTGTATTATGGCAGAGGGGCTCTCAAGAGCCTCTTGGCCACATTTCTCAAGAGCAAAGCAAGATGGAGCAGGAAAAACAGTGGTCACAGACATCACGCTATTTAATATGCTTTGAGAGCTGCACATTTTCTGCTGCTGTCACCACTCCGTTACAGTAATTCCCTCTGCTGACAGAGCAAGCCTGACGGTTCTCTTCATCTCAGCCTCGGGATCACCACCTCCACCTTGCTTCACTCCACCAAACCCACACTTGCTACTTCTCTCTGCCTATGTACAGCTACACCTCCTCCCTATCAGCCTCCTCCAGCCAGGCTCCCAGCCGGCTGCAGATAAGGAGTTTATCTTCCCACCCCACCTTCCTCACCAGCACACTTCAGTACCAGAGAGTCAAGATTTCCAGGAAACAAGAAAGCAGAACACTTGGGGTTTTTTGGAAACAAACTTTAATATCCCATTATTTACAAAACTGGGTCTTCCGGCGCGCTTGCAAG
>NW_010403824.1:0-18876 GCF_000710305.1 Buceros rhinoceros silvestris
AGGCACGGCGATGGCACGTGTGCCTTAAGAGACCAAAATGCAGGTTGCACGCTCTGTGTGGTGCACGTGGTCATCTCTGGCCACCTTACAGGGCTCAGTCTGAGAGGCCAGGACAACCTGGGGTCATCTGTGGAAGCAGTGTACCGCAGCCACAACCAGAGACAATTTGGTGTGAGGACGTTGCCAGCCCGTAGAGGTGTCCAGAGTGGGATTTTTCACTTCTGTCAGGAAGAGCTCCCGGGCCTCCTGGGCATGTAGCTCAGTATCTCTGCCTGCTTGCTACGCCTTTCAGAAGTGCTGTTTGTACTCTACCGATACTGTTTATGCTGAATAAATGCTTTCTCTGGCCTCTTTGTTGTGGTGACTGTTCTTGCTGAACTGAAAAAATGTGGGGGCTACTTGTTTAAGCATTGTGGTGAGACATGATCATGATTATATTTTTTTTAATCTTTAATGAAATGTTTGTTTTGAAGAAGTACATCCTCAAATGGGGACACTTGTGCAGGAGCCAATCTGTGAGCAGTCCTAGTGTTCCTGGTTTGGATGAAGGACTTGAACTGGGATTTCCCACATCTCACAAGCACCTCTAAAGATCAGCCTGGTGTTTATTTTGGAATCAAGTGAATAGCTGTGCGTGACACTTGAGTGATTTCTGCTTTGTACTGAAGGAAAAGGGATTTGTCTCCAGCTTCTGACGCTTGTTCACTCTTTGGATTCATTCCCCATGCAGTGGGATGTATCTGTTCGGATGTATCTTTTCTGCTGGAGGTGGCTGATGTGGGTGTGCTATCTGCTGTTGCCAGCTGTTCCTGGACACCAAGCTTTTGTGGGAGAAGGATCTCTCATGACTTTTTCTTGTGAACAGAAGATAATGAATACAGACGGATTTAAAGCTTTAGAGTAAACCACTGTATGATTATTATTTCCAGTGGCTGGACTAGGTAAGACAAGCTTGTCCTTACCTCCTCCAGAAAAATCCAAGGGAGTTTGAAATACTAACTTTGAGTTTCTCAGCACTAATAACTGGTTGGGCTGTGACAGGGAGCACCCGATAATTTTAGAGTTTAGTACAAAGGCTAGAGCTAGAGTATATTGGGTAGTATATATATATACTCTTGCTTGAGCTGGGCTGGCTCACAGGGATGATGGCTATAATAACCCTACCCGAATATCTTGACCTGCAACCTAAAACGATCCCCACAGTCCAGTGAGTCAAACAGATGTTTTGTACTTGAATGTCGGTCCTTCTTTGAGTGAGTTCGGCTTGTCTTGTAGTGGCAAGGTTTCGTCAAGGTTTCTGGCCTAAGAAGGAAACTGGAATGGCTTTACTCAAGACCACAGAGCGTAAATAACGCTTCTGAAATGACTGGTGATCATAGCAGTCTAATGTCAGGGAATATTTTGAGGGGAGGAGGAAGTCTACCGTCTCTGAATTTTGTACACTTAGCAGCACATCTAATAACTTGTGTTCTACAGGTATCTCTTATGTCTTCTACTTGCTAGCAGAAGATTGACATGGTTTCTACGTTGGTGTTGAGACCAGTTGCATGGGTGTGCATCTCAACCCTACAGTTAACTGTGTTTTTTCAACCCAGATGTAGAGGCTTGTTCTTTAACGGTATTCTTGAATGGAGTTGCAGAAAAGCTGGTATGGAAAAAAAAAACCAAAAAACTAAGGAGAGGAATTATCTCCTCCATGATCCTTAATCCACTTTGGTAGAAAGACTTCTAAATCTTAAAGATTTTTGTAAAGCCCAGGGAGGAGGGGTTCAGGCAGGGCTGCTTTTTCTTCTGTTGAGCCCACGGGAGGTCTTGCCTAGAGCAGAAAGTGAGAAGCAAGTTCAGATATACTCAAAAGACCTAGGCCTACAAACTGCTTGTTGTTGAAAGACTCCTTCAGATATCAGCAAGAAAGTGGAGGAGCCCCAAACCGCTCTAGTATAGCAGTGGTTCTGTGTGCTGAACCAAAAGTTTCGTATGACTTAACTGCCTTTAACCTACCCAGTGCACAGATTTTAGCAGTTTTGAGTACGTAGCTTCAGTAATAAATTCATTCTGATTGTAAATCAGAACTCGTTTTTTTAAAGAAAAAAAAAAGTTGTTGGGAAAAGAGAAAAATCTTTGAGTACTAATAATGATAAATGTTTCACAATGTATTTAAAGTATTTTGGACCACAGGAACTGTTGTAAAACTGGGATTTCCTGCTCTTATTTCATTTTTTGTAGGGCAAAGATTAAAATGTTTGAGAAGAAACAGTACCAAGTGAAAAATGGGCTGTTGACAGATCAGGAAGGTCGCTGCCCATCCAGCCTGTGCTAGCTGTGCTTTGTGTGCCACTTGTGAATAAAGCTGGTGCAGTTCCTGAGGCAGACAACCTCCGTGATCTCCCATGTGGGAACAGCCATGGCTGAGCTAGAAACCCTTCCTGGGTGCAGGTCTCACCTTCCTGACACCAGCCACACCAAGACAGGCTTCTGAGGAGCTTTTTGATCCTTCGTCATTAGCTGCTGGATAGCTTGCTGGATCCCATCAAGTTTAGTTTCTATGACTTCCTTCTCTCCTCCTGTAACTGTTTCTAAGGAATTATATTTGTAATCACTTCAAGCAGTAGAAGCAGTGCCATGGTCTAACCACTTTTTACGTAAGCTTGTTCACTTCCATGTTTGCAGTAACCCAGCACAAGCCGTTTGTTTCCTCAGGCTGTTTGCCCCTGCGTTATCCTTTACGTAGCTGAGCCAACACAGTGTTTTAACTAGTGCAGCAGTTTAAGTCTGATCTGTGAAATGTCAGAGTGGTCTTGATGGCATACCCATTGGATTGGTGGTCTTTTGTGCTGCGGTTGTGCCACATATAAGGAATTGGGTGTTTTGTTTAAGCACCCAGTTCTCTGAATCCCATTTCTGCTTTAATTTCTGTGAGGCAACTGCCGTAGGAATACTGTCTCCTGATTTTAAAGTGGTCTCCAGGACAGTAGTGAACTGGATTTGTCGAGGGAAGCGTGCTTTGTGAGCGAAGGCTGGAGCAAGGTTAGCATTACTGTATTTAAAATCTAAACATTGAGCAGATGGGCATTGTTTCTCGAGGCTTGATGAATGCAGGTAACTTGAAGAGGGAGTGTTGAAAAGGAGGAGGGTAAAATCAGGTAGCAATAAGGGTTTATTATAAAGGATCTCCTTTTTTCTTGGGAGCTTTAGGAGGTAAACTCTAAAAGGCAGCTTGGCCACTTCTCAGTTTTGCAAAGTGGTTCCCTTCTCTACAGTTTCAGTGGCTTTTTTTACTGTGTCAAATACCCACAGTCCTTTGACCTATCTCCCATCCTGGCAGTAATGCTTTTACTACACATTCTTCTGCCGTTGCATGCAGCCAGCACTATCGCTGCTATGCTCAACGAGGTCCCAGCCTAACTACAATATTAACCCTGCAAATCTGTTCATTTTCTCCCGAGCAGCCCCAGGCAGGGCGTACAGGAGAATGTGTCCAATTGGAAAACTATTACAGTCACGGTGGTGCTGCCGCGTGCTAAATTGCAACAGGGCTGTATTTTTCTGTCAGAGAATCCTGCTAAGGGAGGTGGTGGTGTCTTACTCGTACAAGTTACAGAAATTGGTTTTCATTTTAGTCCCAGCCCTTGCTGATGATTTTAATTTTTTTCAAAGTATTTTTCTGCTTTTGAGCGCTGAAATGTGTTCCTTTCCTCACACCCCTCTCCTGCTAACTGTTGAACACATGCTTTCCCCCCCACCCCACCTCCCGGTTTGTATCACTCTTGCCTTCTTTCTTTCACCTTGCCAGTTATTGTTTTTAATTTTTTCTTCATTATTTTACTAAATATCTACTGCAGATCAGTAGCATCTTGGGTGGTGGTTGTACCACATAGCATTTATAGCAGACATGAGTTTTGCATTGCGTGTGTACCTTATTTTGTCTGGACTTGTCTTCATTGTGCTGCAGGCACCTCCTCAAGCAATTGTAGTGATTAAGGGTGGTATTTCTGCAGATTTATATTAACTTCTGCTTATAAAGAAACAGAAGAAATCCAACCTTCCCCCCCTGTCCCAACATCTAAACTAGATGTTTTTCTTCATCCCCTTCATTTTTATCAGTATTTGACCTAAGCTCGCTTTTGCCTATGAAAGAAAATTAGTTAAGTACCTTGTGGTTTATAGATGCCTTTTGTTACATATTATTTGGATTTATTGCGCAACATTGGCCTGTAAATCATTTCAGTTAGACATTTACCTGGCTCACATTGCCTTTATGGTTTGAGTCTTTTAACAGCCATGGAAATAGAGAAATGATGTTTTCAGCAGCTGTGGACTTTTCTAGTCCGAATACCCCATAGCTCTCTCCTGCCCATGCTCCACTTCTGCAAGGTTTGCTGCCTGGCTCTGCAGAGATATTTACGAGGAATCCATTACCTTTTGCAGCTGAAAGACATGTCGAAAGAACAAAGAGAGTTTTGTGATGAAGTGTATCTGACTTCTCGCTGCTTTGCTTACCTTTTAAATGTAAAACTTAGTAATTTGCAAGGGCTTTTAGTTCTCAGGGCATCCCTGTAAGATTCCACCCTGCACAGAGCTTTCCTTCAGTCGAAAGCGGAGTTGTCTCAAAACCGCTCTCAAATGCATTTCTATTTTAATCCCCGACTTTGAATGCAGCCTGCCTTACTGGCTCCAGCAAATCGCCCTGCCCTGCCCCACCCGCCGCGCGCGCAGGCTGTGTCTGCTGTTTGCTGGCGTTACATCTCTTCCTTTGTGACTAAAAGTTGGTTTCATCAGCAAAGCGTTGGCTCCCGCTCCGCTCTCGGAGCTCGCCTGCCTCGGGAAGTCGCTCAGACCTGCAGCCTATGTGGGGCACGCGGGGGCATCTGTCGCCATACGTATAACTTTTAAATGGAAAATGTCTTTCTCAAAGGCTGTCGATATCCAGTGGTCTGCAGTCCATGAGCAGTTGACTAGTCCAGGTGTTTCTGCTTCTGTTTCCGTGCTATGTGAATTGGAAACTCGAGAGAAGAGTGTGCAGGATGGAGGAGTTGAGGGTTTGTATTTCTGTTCTGACTGTACGGTAGTGACCGAGGGCTTGGGAAGGAACAGAAAGTCTACCTGGGGTTGTCTTAATTAAGGAAAATAGTATTTGTTCTTGGTCTTTCTGTCTGTAGCTCTTTCTGTTAGAGCCTTTACCAGCTCTTAAATATGAGAATGAGCTTTCTTTTTTGGGTTATCTGTCACGAGAGGTATTCAGGAAGAACTTGTTTTATTGAACATGATTTCTACTTTGTGGTGTTTAACACGGCATTTTGCCCCACTACCTTTTAAAACGTAGCCCATGAAGACTTAGAGCTGGATTGGATTTAAAACTGCCAAATATTTATCTGTGCTTTTATAAGTGAAAGTCATAAGCTGAGACTGTGAGACAGTGCTATTGACTTGAGACTGTGGGTTTCTGTGAGATTTTTTAAGGGGATCATTAACCCAGGTCTATCTCTTCACAGGACAGTCGGCCCAATATGTCAAGACCTCTGATCACTAGATCCCCTGCATCTCCATTGAACAATCAAGGCATCCCCACTCCAGCACAGCTCACAAAATCCAACGCACCAGTTCACATTGATGTGGGTGGGCACATGTATACCAGCAGCTTGGCCACGCTTACAAAATATCCCGATTCCAGGTAACTTTACAAAGCTTGTTCTGCATGTCTTTGGCAACTCCTTTTCTTCCATTTCATGCTTGGACATCCTGGGGCTGTCTTAGAATGATAAATTTAGTTTCTTTTGTTTTAAAATTAAATTAGGTTTTTTGTTCGTAGGAGGTTAGAGACTGACTTTTCTTTCCCTGCTCCACTGTGTTTCAGACAAATGGCACTTCTGCAAATCCCTATGTGTGTGTACTGAAATGAAGTTGATAATAAAGGGCACTTACTTTCTACCACCTAGAATTCTGGTTTTATGCCAGAATTCTATTTTTACTCATTCTGCCGTTTATTACATTCGAAATGGTAGCGATACTTCATTTAAGTCCAAAGGTGGGGGTGTCGGGTATGTGTTTTGATTCTTTTGGAGCAGTAACCCCTCTCGTGTAGTATCAACGTGTAATCTCGGATGTGTCACTTGAGGTAAAGGCGCGGTTGAATGTAGTAAAATATAGGACATCATTAACTGAATACTTTTTATAGAATCTTAGGACTTTTCAAATAATTAGACTCTTAACTCTCACATACCTTCTGAATTTGTGACTCTGGTAGCTTACTGGTACTAAGCAGTTAGAAAACTTTTGCATGCATGAGCAAGCGTGTATGTAGAGCAGATGAACTAAGAGCGCGGCTTGAAGAGAACAGCAGTGCATTGAACACAGCATGTGTGGATATTACATGGTGGTGATGGCAGATAAATACTACAGTGACAATGTAATTCTTAAGAATTGGTTATCAGTTAGCAGGTGTTGATTGTGTCCACAGTATTAGTCCAGACTTTGCCCTTCACCACCTGATCCTGATCTAGAGGGAAGGTGGTATTACCTTTGTGGTCTTTCCATTCGGGGAGTTTGTGAGTTTCTTGATCCCACAAACCTGACTTGCTTTTCTAAAGGGCGCAAGGTACACTTCATGGGATGCAGTTGTCTTCTAAGCCATGGGTTTCCCTGGGACTACTGCCTCCGCAGTGTTGCCTAAGTAGTTTTAGGTGGGACTGGAGTAGTGCTTCTGACACTAGGAGCTGACCCTCCACCAAGGCTGGAGGAAGAGAAGAGTAAATGAAGGCATATGAAAGAGAAACAGCTGGGTACATGGCCTTTCTTGTGACAGCCTTCTCAAGGAAAGCCAGGCAGAGGGAAGCAGTAGAAGCCATGCCAAAGTGCAGACCTGCCAGGAAGAGATCGAAGCAATGTCTGGAAAAACTTGAACTGTTCTTCAGAAACCAAATCTGTGAGTTTGGGGGAATTTGTTTTAGGACCTGCTTGTGTTCAGCTACTAGGACTTGTGTTTACTTAGCGCTTTTTCAGTAGCTGAAAAAACAGGTCCGAAACTGCCTGCAGTATGAAAGGCTTTTGCTATTAATACTTGCAGCTTCTGTTTCCTTGTCAAATTCACCGGAACAGCATATTACTTAAAGTGAAGAAAAACTAAAATGTCTTTCATAAGTGTGGATGGTGGCAGTGGAAATTAAGCTTCATGTATTCTGCATTCAATTGAGCCATTATAGCACTTGAAAGTGGAAGCTATGCCTGTAGTATCAAAGTCAGTTTAATAAATTAAACATTTTAAATCTCTTCAAACATGATTTAAAGAAAACCAGACTCTGGGTTATAGACATTCTGTTTCAAGTTGTCCTGGCATGTGTTTGTGTTTCAGTTCTGACAGTAACTGTCTTTTGAACCCCTTGATGAGTGAGTATTTCCAGTGTAGCTATTAGAACCTGGAATTCCCAGCCACTTCCAGAACTTGAGATTTTTTTTTAACATTAGGAACTTCAAAAGAGCAATTACTAAACTCATTTGGAAGTCAAGACAATGGCATGAAGCAATAAGCTGGCAATCACGATACAGTAGTTTGGATTTTCTCTCTGAGATTTTACTTTAATTTTAGTATTAACGTAATATTTAATATTAACATTATGTTTTCCAGTGGGGGTGTTGTGTGGAGACGTGTGTGTGCATTTATAAATATATATGTAGTGAGTGCTGGGTCCAAATTATCCAGTAATACTTGGACCTTAATGCACATTATTCCTTGGAGCCTGACCTGGTCAGTCTATATCTACAGTCTAACTTTGTTAGTGTTAGTTAATACAAAGTTTTGATCAATGTTACTTGCATGTTTTCTTTTTCTGCCACTATCACCTGTGTGAATGACACCAAAACTAAGGCAGGGTCTCATAGATATCTTTGGGTGAGTTGAAGCCTCCTGAGGCTTATCGTCATGTGAAGTATTGTCTGTGAAAAATAGGTCTTGATTATCTTGCCTGAAAGAGCACTAGTCTGGGGATGAGTCAAGGTATAGGTTGCAGGCTCCAGCATCTAACAGGTTGAGACTTGAAAGTCATTAGGCTTCTGACTCGTAGTACATGTAGTCTAAGGGCCAGAAGCATAAAATGAACCTTTCATCTGTGGGCCAGGTACCAGAGTCATCTTTCTTTGTGAGATTGAAAGGGTGATATCCAAAACAGCAGCTTTGGAGTCACTGTGACTTGCTGGCGTGAAGGAGACCTATCCTGATAGAGCAGTCTCTGCTTTGGAGCAAGTTTGCTTTTCCTTACCCTTTGGGTTCAGTAGCATCATATCTTGTGCCTCTGTATTTTCTCCTTCTTGGACAGTAGAGTAAGAATTGGAAAGGGTACTATTAAAAAAGTCTTCCTTAAATTATATTAGGTGAAGACTTGTAGCTCACAGGGATCATTTTCCATCATCCTTTTGTTAGATCCCCCAAACTGTTTTGTGACTTGTTATATAAAATGCCTACTGACAAGTATTCGTTCATGCCTACAAAGAAATGCAGGTGAGACTACAAAAGCATTTTTCTACTGATGCTGTGTCCCTGCCCTACTCTGTGGGAAGACCATTGAGGGCTTCTCTCAAATGCCCCAGTGACTGAAGAAGCCCAAGTAGTTGGAGCCTATGTATTTTAGCAAAGGCTGACACAGTGAAGTAATCCAGCAGACAAGTAGCTTATCTAATAGATGGTTTGAATTGAGTAATCCTAGAATTTTAAATTCTGAAGCTGAAATAATGCTAAAGAAAAACCAACCCAAAATTCATTAAAAACCTCAGCAGCATAGAATTCAAAGGAGCCCAGGTATATTCCAGACCAGGGAGAACCTGCTGTTTTTCATAAGGAAGATTCCGTGTGATTATTTTATGTTGTCCAGGTTCTCCCAAGCCACAAGTGAGTCCATGCCTCAGATATGATCTCATGCAGCTGAATAATACAATTTGCCAGACCTAGGCTTCAAGAAGAGGCAATTTGAATCAGTGTATCTACCAAGAAGGTCAGTCTGCTGAAAGTAATCCTAATTTTCTTAAAATGCCTGAGGAGGTGTTGGGTGTCCTTTTGTGCAGCTTCTCCACCAAGACTGTAGATCTTGATGCATTCACCCACGGAAAGATTGTTCTTCCTGTTTCTCAGTTGTTGACCAATAGTTATTCATATGTCCAGTTGAATCGACCAAATAAATTGTTTCTGTTCTGTGAGGAGTCTTGTGATTTTTGGAATTTATTCTGTTTTGAACTAGGTCGTGCCCCTCTCAACAACCTTCAGTTTAAGTTACCAGATCTGCAGGATGATACCTAGCAACACAAAGTTATCTACTAAAGATCTGGATGCACTACATTTTCTTATCGTTTAGTTTTTGCAAATGAAGATACAAAAAAGAAATAGGTCTGCTTTTTGCCACCCAGAAGCAGCCCCAAATTTTTTGTTCCAGGGAAGATAGATACAACATGAGGTTCTGCTAAAACAACCTTTCTCCCCTGAGACCAGAGACACATACATGCTGTCCTGTGGTCACCTGTCCTATGGTCAGGGAGTCTGTGGAAAATGAGTTGAGGTTTTAGGGTTTCCTATTACAAGTAGAGGAAACATAGGCCTGTTGGTTCTGGTATTTGAACCTGAGCAGCCCAGTTTCTTTCTTTCAGTGTGCTATCATCTTGCAGAAGGATGGAACCCTTTGCTTGGAGTCAGCATTCCTACATCTCTCAGCCTTAATGCTGTTGTGTGGAATCTGCTAGAAGTTATCGTGCAGCAGGCTAAGACAGCTTCAGCTGACTCTCAGAGCTAAATGGGAAGATGTTTAACCTTGATCATATGCACACCAGTTGTCTGATATCTCTGATATCAGCAATATCAGCAGTGTTGTCTATCTCATAGGTTCAAAGCACTGGAGTTTTAATTAGTTCTGGTGCAAATACTTGCATAATACCTTGGCATTGGATTTCCACATCCTGTATTTTCACCATGAAATGGGGAAGATTTCTTTTAAAAATGTGTATATAATTCTTTGTGGAACCTTTTGGGGTATCTGTTTGTGTTGCTACACCTCCCATCTTGAGTTACTCCCTGCATATGAAGATGGATTCTTCTTATACAGTATTTCACAATACTTCAAAATTTCTGCCCAGGGCTGTTTCAGGTTTTCATATGAACCAATCCATTCGTGTCACCGTTTTCTTACCCAATCTTAATTCTCAGCCCTCAGGGAAATTATATTTCACACACTTGGATTCAGGTAGGACGCTGGCATTTTTTTGGTTGCTGTGGGTTTGTTTTGCATCGAGACCACAGGAAAGAATGCCCAGACCGGGCATTACTTAGGAGAATGTCCAGACAGTCCTTGGCCGTTTTTGACCAAGCCATGGTGGATCTCCAAGGACCTGCTATGTTTTGCAGATTATCACTGTTTATGTGTTTCAGAGTTCTGGCAATTTCTGTTGTTGTAGACTGTACCCAGTTCCAAAATAAGACACCGATGTGGCCCTTAGTTCAAACTTCTGCAGGTTGCCAAACCATGCTGGAGATTTCTGTTTCGGTAGGAGGTCGGTTGTGGTGGGGATGTTCTGCACCTTGTGTAGGACTCCCTCTGTAATGTCTCCACAAGGGCAGCCCCCTCTCATGTTTCCTACTAACCTTGGATAGAACCTTTCAAACTGGTGCCATGTGATGCTAATTGTTTAGAGAGATAAATCCAAAGTTCTCTAACTAACGAGCGTTTGGGGATTTTTTTTTTAAAGCAAATACTAACAGAATAGGTATTATTACGTCTTTATTTCCACTCTCCTTATTTTAATTCGTCTTCCTGAAATGCACATCTGTGGAGGTATTTGGTCGTTGTTCTAGAGTAGCATCATCAAAGCCTGATGAGGTGGTCGTTCTTAAATAACCAGAACATTACAGTGGCTAAAGACTACAGCCGCCTTGCACTTCTTGAGAACAAACATTGTGTTGCAGGTTGCAAAGAGCAAGCTTCCCTGGGATTTTCCAATATTGCTATACACTAGCTCAGCCAGCTGTGGTAGCAGGAGTGATCGAGGTCGCAGGTTTTTAATATATTGTAGCATACAATATATTGTAGCACACAATATATTGTAGCAGGGGGAAATAGGCAGAAGAAGTTGGCAGAGGCTCAGTTTAATCTTAGTTACCTATCTTGGCTTGCTCATATAGTTCCTCGGCTTTTATATTTTGTTTGATTGCTGCATGGTCTTGTGGGGAAGAAAAGGGAGAGGTTGGGCTAGGGAAATACATGGACTCTCTTGCTGACCTGTTCTGTGACCCAAGCTAACTGATTTAACTTTGAGCTTTGGCTGCTTCCTACCAAAATTAACAAAAAAGCAATTTGTAAAATGCTTTGGGATGATGATTGAAAGCATAAAAGATTACTATCTCCAAGTGTAAATATTTATAGATGCCAGTAACTGCAACAGAATCAGTTGGTGACATTGGTATCATCAGTAGCATGTATTAGTGAAAAAGGAAATGTTGATTCATGAGGACCAGGCTCTCAGTACAGCTAAGCACTGCAACTGTTCTGGTTGGTGTAAACACATACACAAACTTGGGGGGGAAATAGAAACAGAACTGTGAATCAGAGTGTACTTTATGCCTATTTCAAAAAATTCAGAGAATTTACACAACTGATATTATAAAGAAAAATCTTTTGTAACGTATATCTGTCAATAAAGAGCTCAGAGGGGTATTTTCTGGTCCTGGCTGAACCAAGATTAATTGTATCTCTAGGTGTGTATACTGAACTCGGGGTATATATTGACCTCATTTTGCCTCAATTAATGATCACCACAGGTCAGTAATCACTGTCATCTCAGTAGAACTGAATATTTTCTGAATCTTAATCTTGTAATATGTCTAACTTGCAAGGTCAGCAAGTCGTTCCCATTGCCTGTGGCTGGTGACTAGGTAAAAGAAACAGCATGATCAGATAAGTAGGTTCTCACATCGTGTGGTCAGTAGTACCTGGTGGTGAGTTGTCACTGCAAGGGGCCATGGAATTGATGTCTTCCTATGGTAAGTGTCAATAAAAGTGGTTTCATGTATTATTTATTTGGAGGATAAAAAGCAGTGTTTTGTCTTGTTCAATGCTTTTGCACTAAAATGTGTAAAATGACAGTAAAATCAAGATAGTGGATTGTTAGTGTACTCTTTGCACATACACAGACCAAAAAATAATCGATGTGCAGACTTTATATCGCAGGGGTTCGTGCCGTGCTTACCTATGGCTGCATGGCTATGACTGTGGATGGAAATATTCAGGGGAATAAATTTCTGCCTTCAGGAGTGTGAAAAAGCTAAAGGCTTCAGCTCCTTATTTCTGAGGCTAGTAGCCCTCTGAATTAACAAACATTTTTCTTGAGGGGAAAGAGGAAAATCTTATAGATCCCTTTCTCAAAGGGAAAACTCATGTGAGTTTGTATGGGTTGGATCAAGCTGTAAGTCAGGGAGAGGGGTCTGTGCTCTGGCTGCTTGATATCAGCTCCATGGATGGAAGTTTGTCAGTGAGGAACCGTTTGTTGTAGGTTTGCACTTTTCTACCCAGTAGTGTAGTACCTTCATAAAACCAGGCTGAAGGCACCCAAGCAGTGATTCTCATTCAAACTGACCAAGCAAGTAGCCGGAAAGGAAGAAGTATTAGTGAGTCTATAGGTCTTACGGGTGTGATGAGGAAAAGCCCATTAGAAACGGAGGTGGCACTGAAGTATTCTGCTTATAAGTCGTTTCTGATGGGCTCCAGGTCTGAACCAGTCTTGAGGTTCAGTGCTTTGTTTTGCCTTTTGCTGTGCTCAGTCCTTGTGCTTGGGAACCTGTGTGTGTTAGCACTTAAGTTCTCATCCTGCTCCCTCATAAACTGTTTGTACTTCATTGGTCTTTCACAAATTGCAATGTAGTTGCTAAGCAAATTGGCATCTAGTACATACGTAATTGCAGAAGTAAACATTTGGCTTCCAGTTTTACGGTCAACACGCGGCCACCTCTTGGGGGGCCACATCTTGGAGCTTTAGGATATAGATTCCAATTTCTCACTTACTACTTTCTGGTAATGATCAACCTTCTGTCTGACATATACAAGTCTGCTTGCCATTTGGGGATGTGTTTGCAAAGGTTGCATAGGGAATGATGAAGACTGCTTAGGGCCCGATGGTTATCTGCACTCGTTTTAGTGCAAATAATGCATAAATGCTACGTTGGCCAGGGGAACATCACCAGTTCCTGTTATGTGGATGTTTCCTCTAACTTAACTGGCCTGCAGTTTATTCAAATGTCATAACCAGACAACTGCCACCTGACAAGTTTAATTTCTCCTTTGTCTTTTGTTCTCAATCTTTCTTTCCCCATAGTCAACAACCCTCAGTATGTCATTGACTCTTTGACTCTTGCCCTTCAGTATCTTTCTCCTGTCCTCATTCTGATCTGGACATCAACCCCACTTCTATCATCTGAATTCCCTCATTGCTTTGTTTTCATTTCTTTTTCATCTACGCTTTTCTATTGCTGTTAGAAGGAGTCAGAGCTCACAAAGGTCACAAGCGATCTTTACCTGACCAGATCAAGGCACATTGCTTGCTTGCTTGTCCCTTTCTCCCCACACATCCTTGGTTCTCTGTCTCCTATTAATGGTGAGCTTTCTTTGAGCAGTGAAGCAGTCAGCATTCTTCATAAACATCTCATATGATGGTTTCACTCTTAGTGACATCAGTTGGAAGGATGCTCATGACTCATTGATACCGATCTCTTTCACTGAGTCTTTAAATCATTAATCAAATAAACTATTTCCAACTGTCATCTGTACATTAGCTTGGGTCTGTAGGACTCTTCCAGCACAGTTGTCTCTATACCTCATTTGGACAATTTTTTAGGTACTTTCAAGGCACCTTCTGCCTGCTTCAGACAACCGAGAGGCTCTTGTAACAGTTGAAAAGCATTTAAGATCAGCTTGTGGCTACTTTGGGTGGCATGCTTTGTAGGGGCACACTTTTCAGAAAGCAGTGGCTCACGGTCACCTTCCCACCCAGTCCTTCCACTGTGCAGCGCCGTGTGTGTAGACACTTGAGCTAGCTCATATGCCTAAAGCAATATAGCACAATGCTCCACCTGGACTCGTTTATCCTGCTTCCAGCTACCTCGGCTGTGCTGTGTCTGGTACCCGAGCTAATTACTGAGGACCTGACTTTTCTATTTCTACACAGCACCGCATTTTGCAGACCAGGCACTCGGTGAAGGAGAGCAACACTGCCAATTCCATTTCCATGAAATAACTGTCTGATTGTGAAGGATTAAAAACATGAAAGTAGTAGAAAAGTTACAGGAGTTTTGTTCATGAGGCGAAGTGGTTGAGCACAGCGGTGTTAAATGCAATGGGGTATACTTCAGCAGTTCATCAATTTGTAAAGATTAATTCTACCTCTTAGACCCCAGTGGGGTTTTCATGTTAAAATGTGACGTGCCTGTCAGTCAAATGGTAGATATAATTGTTCCTTAAGTGACCTATTAAATTCCCTTTCCTTTTAATTAAAAATTGTATTTGTGTTCTTGCGCAGGCCATATTTGAGCAGTAAAAACTCTTTTCCTATGAGACACATTGCAGGTAGAGAGCTGTCACAAGCTGTGTGACACATGGGTGAAGCAGGAGTCATGATTGAAGTTCCAGTGCAGCAACATGTGGCTTGCCTTTGGCTCCTGCTGACACGGAGGGAGATGGAGGGATAAGCAGCATCTCCCAGGACCACACCCAAACCCTTTGCATTCCTTGCCTAAGAAATTGCTTGTAGTTACTTATTGTGGCATAGAAAGTTATAATACACAGCATTTGCCATAACTGTGTCACCTCAGAGCAAATGATGGATTATGTCCTTCCACGCCCCAAATGTCGTCTTTGTGCTGTAATTGAAAAATAAATGTTGCAATGTTGAATTGGAAATATTTTCTGCCGTACAATGAATTTGTTATGTTAGGTTGCCTGGATGTAATTGCAACAGTGTCAGGGTGTTAAACCCTTGTCACGGGGTAGTGGTTTCCTGCCACTACCCCGGTGCCAAGGACTGCTTTGCTTAGCAGCTCTATTGCTGTTTATCTCCATCAGCAGTGTGATTATAACCCTTTGTCGGGGGGTGGTGGTTCCCTGCCACTACCCCGGTGCCAAGGACTGCTTTGCTTAGCAGCTCTATTGCTGTTTATCTCCATCAGCAGTGTGATTATTTTGCTTCTGCAAAACGTCTTTTTTCTTATTTCGTCCCCTGTATGCGTGCTATAAATTATAGTTCTGTGCGAAAGCTAACCACAAATCCTAAACAGTAGGAAGCAGTGCCATGCCAGAGCGCGGATCCCCTGGGAGCCAGTTTTAGGTTTGCCCAAACTTGTCAGCGATCTGAGGGGAAGAAGGCGTTCCAGACCGGGAAGGTCTGCTGGGCCCCTTCTACCCATCTGAAAATTGATCCCTCTTAAACAGTTTAGAGGGCCCTCGGGGTCTCACAGCTTACATAAAAAATGAAAGCCCTTCCTGTCTTGGAGCAGCGCAAGCAGTCAATACAAAAGAGAAAAATGATCTTTTAAGTGTATCGCATTGAATCCATTATTTTGAGGGCCCGTGTGTGATGCTTCATCAAAACATCATCATCTGTGATACATGGGGGAGAAGGTGAGGTGGCATTCAGGGGATTTCAGACAAAATGCTGCAGTACACTCAGTGCCACGGGACAGGCTAAATTTCATACAAGCCAGGAAATAAGAGAGACCTGCAGAAAAACTGATGTGTTCCTCTTTATAACAAATTGAATTCATATTTTACATGTTTAATCAAGCAAATCGCTCAGGAAAATTTTTGCCTATTTTTTTTTTTTTGTAGGTATGAAAGCCCGGTTGGGCATCTCATACAAAATGGTTTTGCTCTCGATCAGAAGACAAACTTGCAGATTTTTTTTGTATTGCAATGATAGAGAAAATAAAGGAGGAAAGAAAAATCAGTACCATCAGTACCAGGAGAATTGTACCATCAATGCATTCTAGTCTTGTTGTGGGAGGTAGTGAAAGTGGTGGACTGCTTTTTCATGAGCTGAGTTGCTGCTGAACTTCTGGTTCTTGTGAGCAAGTTAAAAACTGTTAGTTTTTAAACAGTGACGTTTTTAAAATGTTTTGCTTGTCTGCACTAATGATCTGTATGTTTTTCTCAGGCTAACATGAAAGGAAGATCTCTGATCTCTTGTTCTGAGTTTGCAGTATTTGCTTAATGTCATAGTGGGGTGGATTTTTTTTTTTTAGCAGACTGTGTGATTAGGAGATGACCTTTTGCTGTCATTGTAGCCTTACTGCAATTAATAAGGGTGTTGCTCTTTGGGAGATTATATGCAGTAAAACAGAAAAGAAATCAGATTTGTTTCCAATAACTGGTAGTATCAATAATTCAGAAGTGCCATTGAAAAAAATGTATTTTTGAAGGGCAAAGGGAAGAATAAAGAAGCAGTGGTTTTGAATGCAGCGGAGTTGTCAAACACATCCTTTGGGATGTCCTCCATTTCCTCTGGTTGAGAGGTTTGCTTAAATAAACTGAGCAGTAGGCAGTGGGTGTGTGCCTTGCACAACAACATACACCCAGGTGCTTTCTTGGCCAGGGTGATCCTAAAAGCAGAGTGCTGTCAACATTCCTAATTGGTTATTGCCCAATAACGCACACCCTCCAGTGTCTTAGGGCTGCAAAACACTTTTTACCTAGCCTTCCTACATGAATAATGAAGCACTTCAAATATTCATCCAATTATAGTCAGCCTCTCACTTGACAAAGGGTTGCCAAATGCAATTGGACATACTTCTGACATAGAATTTCAGGCTATATCTGTGTTGGAAACGTTTAGTCATAATTCTTTACTTCTGGGAAGAGATAAGTTAACACCATGATGGTAATTTCTCCATCCTCAAAAGCTATTGTTTATTCACTTTTGCTATTAAATTCTAGTTTACTAGCAGTATAATTTCAGAGTTTTAGAAGAACGGTGTGGTGTTTTGTTTTTAATTTTATTCTTGGAGCTTGTCACATGAAACTGCTCATATTCTGTTTGAAACAATAAGATGACTTGCTTTTGCTCTGAGTGCTGTGAGTACAGCTGCATGTGACTGAAGTCACCATCAAGCGTGTGAAAAGCAGACAGTTAGCATGTATACTTTTCAAACATGTAGACTGTATTTATTTTCCTCTTGTAGTTTTTCCAAACATTTCACTGCCCATTGTGATTGGCTCTTGATATGCCAGTGCCTGACTTTTAAATAGGTGTTTCTCATGTCTTCCTCACATTCTCAAAAACAATGTCCTCATCCTTTGCGGAATATTAAGTTTTAATTTTACTTTACTAGCTTCTCCTGTGAATAAGCTCCCCTGAATGTTAATCTTCCCTCTGGCCTTCCAAAACCTGACGAAGGTGTTGTGCCATAGCCCTGCTGGTGGCAGTTCCCAGCCCCGCTGCAGTAATGCCGTAGGGAGTCACCTTGGCTCCAGCATGCTGCCACAGAGCTCTCCCCTGTGACGGCATCTGCCTGTCTGGTGCAAAGGAGATACACCAGTAGGAAAGTGGTGGTAAATGTTGATCTAGGAAGATGTAAGCTGGGGAGTGTTGGCAGGAAAGATGCTTCCCTGCTTATATGTGCTTCGGAAGACCTAACCTACAGGAGAGGAAGAGGAGAAAACCAGCTGCTTTTCTGTAGCTAAAGCATGTTTGGAGGCTCCACTTTTTATCAGGCATTCTCATTTTCCCAGTTTCCAATATAGCTGTCACATAAAGCTGGGCCTTGGGCCATGCCTTTCATACCGGCCTTCTCTTGCTTAGTAGCTAACCCTGATAAACTCATCAGCAGACATACAATTGCGCTTTCCCTCTTCTGCTTTGGATTAATGGCGTAGCTTTCTGAAAGTGAATAGATGCTGCTCTCTAGCCACAGAGGTCTGGTTCCAGGTGAGCGTTAAATTCCTTGCTTCAGAAGTAGAAATAAAAACCCTGTTCAGTTGTGTTTCATGCTTCTCTCTGGTAGGCTCAGAAAAAAAGGAAAAGTGAAAAGGATGCTATTGGAAGTCACTGCTTGTCTGTTGTCATTGCAAGGCGTATTGTTTTAAAATAGAAATGGCTGATATGGCGGCGACTTTCAGTTGCATTTAGCTTCCATGTGCGTCACTTCATGTCTATTAAAATGCTAAGTAGCTAAATTAGAAGTGTGAGTCCTTCCTTCTTTTTATTGATGAAGTCCTGGAAACATGACAAACACAAAGGGCCCTGGGAGTGATGAAAAACATATAACAGGCTTCTGTACCATGAGACAAAGCATAAAGCTGGTAGCACAGTTCTCATTCAAAGAAGAAAAATTAGTCATGTTGATCTCCAAGCCTGTCCCTGAGCCTGCAGAAGCTCTGCCAGGGCGTGCCGGGCTGTTCCCCATTGGCACAGCTTGGCTGCTGCTCCTCCAGGAGTGTTTCTTCCAAGGACCCTTTCTGTTGCTATGAAAAACCGCAGGAGCACTCTGTCCCTTGGCCTTGCATGCCTGAATATTTTTGTTTGCGGCATACTTCCACTGGGAAAGGTGAACGATGATGAAAGGTTTATTTGCTAGATATTGCAGAGGCTGCAAACAGAACAAAATAAATGGGGTGAGGTCCTGAAAAGAACAGTGTCACTGGAATCTAGTCTTGATAAAGGTCGAGTTTGTTGTAGCACGTTGCTGACTAAATATATGACTGAAACGAGGGCACATCCATCATAACAAAGAGAGTTTATTTTCCTCATCGCTGTCGTAATATTATTCTGCTGTAGTAACAAAACACTCGCAGTGACGAGGGATTAAGATGTTCAGGGGAGAGATGGTCCCCTGGTAAGAAGTGACTCTGCACAGTTCAGCTGGCA
>NW_010403824.1:18963-21498 GCF_000710305.1 Buceros rhinoceros silvestris
CTCTCAGCTTTCCCTGCTTCAGAGGTTGAGGTGAAACCTGTCCTTTGTCTTGTCTAAGTGTCCGGTGATAAAAATAGTAAGTCGGTGATGTGCTCCCAAAATTAGATGTGGAATTTAATTTTGCCCATGTTCACAGACTCTACGAAGCAGACACGTCTTGTCTGACCCTGCAAAGAAGGCTGAGCTGCAGTCGTGCTCTGGCTGGTTCTGTAGCCCTCGGTATTGTTTAGCAGAGGATTTTCCAAAAAGATCAACCATCCCTCAGAGCACAGTGGAGGAGTACTCCTTCCTTTTGACAGCCTGTTGTGAGCTCAAGTCTTACTCAACCCTTCCCACTGATCCCCACAAAGCCATGGCTGACTCCTTTGCCCTGTCAGCGTTCATGTGGCAGACTCCGTCCTCCCTTCCTTCCAGCAGTGTAAATCCCTGGGGTACATCCCTGCCAGAGGACTTTTCAAAGCAGGTAGTGCTGCTGCCCACTGTGGCTAGAGCTCTGGGTGGGCTGCTGGATGCAAGGATGGAGTGGGGCTTATGGGCGTAAGTGATGGGCTTGGAGGAAGCATCTAACAGGGGCAAGCTGCAAGGAAATCTCAGGCTTCTTGCTGCTCTTCTGTTGACTGTATGGCTGCAATATCAGCGGTAATATCACAGAGCCCAATCTGGTCTCGGGTGCCTTCTCCCTCTTGTTAAAACCCATCACGAAGCTGGTACTCAGCAGCAGGTTCTGCCTTCTGCTTCACAACTGGGCACCTGGATCCATTTTGCCTCCTGTGATTTTTTTGGCAGGCGTCTTGTGTATTACTGGGGAAAGAAAAACTGTGCAAGAGTGGCCGAGGACTACGCCATAGGTTTCCATCACGGGACTGCTTCGTTAATGCAGATAGATACAGACTTCTATGCATGTGGTGGTTATCAAGAGAATATAGTTTGATGATCTGGCTGCACAGTCAGAGTTGGTTGTTTTAAGTCACTTCCTTCCTCCAGATCACTTCTTCTCGTTGTGGTGTTTGGCTTCTGCCTCCCTCTAAAGTCTCAAAAAATAGTTTCTTAGGAAGGTAAGGGAAAATAATCAGAATCTTCCCATAATAGCCCCAAACTGTTTATTGTAACTGGTGGCTTCTGGAGAGGTGGGGGTGGAGAGCTTTGGTGAAACAGTGCAGCTCTTGATTACCCCAGACTATTTTTAGGCTTCTGCACCTTTTGATAATGTGGTTCTGTAGATCTTCTGTAAAGATAGCAGAAAACAATTATATCTGTGCCTGTGGTGATGCAAGGAAAAAAAATCAGAAGTCTACCAAAACACCTGGATTTCTGCTAAATTAAAATTTCATTACATTCAGGCATAGAGCAAAAGGTATCGGTATTAAGTACCTGCACAAGTGGAGGGGGTAATGCAAAGTTGTTTTAACATGTTTTATTTTCAGCAAGCACAGAGAAGAGAACTTACTAAACAGTTTCCTTTTCCTGAAAATGCCTGTATTGGACCTTGGATTATTCTGAAAAAGTGTAGTTTTGAAATTCAGGATTTTTCTCACTAAATTGTTAGCTTTTTTCCCTCTCGTTGGTAAGGGAGTCACAGCTTTTTGGCATACGCACCTGTGTTGGTTGTTGATCAGGTCTTTTGCGATATTAATGCAAGCTGCAACTTAATCCATTGACAGGAGAGTTGTGCGGTGGCACCAGTGTCTGGGCACAAGGGCACACGCAGTGTGGAAAGACCCTTAGGCAAGGGGTTGGGGGGGGGTTTAATTTCTTTAAATCCAAGTCTAGTTAAATTTGGTTCTGTCTTACTAGAGAAAGGCTCCAAAGAGAACTGAACAAAATAATGGAAACGAACAGACTCAAGCAGCGTGATGCTGCACGATCAACATCTTTCTGCTAGTTTAAAAGCAGCGCTCAGCTTGGAAGGCAACTTCTTGTTTATCAGCAGCCTGGAATTGCCACAGGGAAATCTTGGCTGTTGGGTTGTGCTGGTTTCTACCAGGAAGATCACAACAGATGTAAGATAGATAGAGATCCTCTCTATTGTAAATCCTCCAGACTGATGGAATTATGCTTATTTGACAGTTTCTCCACAGATCGTTTCCCGCTTGTTTGCCTACATGCAGAATTTATTAGTTGCTACATGACAGAGCTGTTGTAACTTTTCAGCTGCACATTCACCGGTGCAGTGGTGCACGAGACGTACATGGAATGAGACCCAGTCCTGCGTAAGGGTGTGTGTCTGTCCTGTGGCAGTAGCTCCATCCTAGAGCCAGCTCACTTCAACACCCGGCTGAAATACTTGAGGCTGACTACGTGCCTTTAGGAAATGGGGATCCTAACACACTTGTAATATAATATGACTTTGGGTGGTGCTCCTCTGTATTTCCCCTGGTAAAGCTGCGTTTTGGGAAGAAGCTAAGAACAGTCAGCTCCTTGGTGTTGAGGATATAAAATAGTGCTTAAATTAAAAACATTACAAATTCCTGCACGTTTTAGGAGCACTACAAACTATTGCTTACTATTTCATATCATATATAATTATAATTATTT